>NW_028270185.1:4698628-5000628 GCF_037043375.1 Chiloscyllium plagiosum | reverse complement strand
TTTGTGACTAAGGGGCAAACATTGAGTGGACTAGAATCAATTAGGAGAATTTTTCTGGCTTGCATGAAGTAGGAAGCCAGTTTGTATAAGAAGGGTAATTTTACTAGGTCTACACCTGGCAAACCCCTTCACCCCTGCTGGTTAGGGAATTTGTCAGGTAAATTGAAGTAGCCTTCTAACAGCAACCTGAGGGGTGTGGTGTAGTGTCTTACTGAAGAATAGAGGAGGGTCATGGGCAGGGAAGGCAATCTTTGCAGCCTCAGCATTTTCCTTGGAGGGGCTTCTCCATCATCAGATTATTTTGTTTAATTAACTTTGGCCTATCTTCTGCCAGCTTCATGGCCCCTTCCATCCTCAGTCACCACTGTTCCTGATGGCACTGATAAGAATCCCGAGCTGTCAGCAGCTCAAGGTGGGATTTCCTCTGAGATGAGGGGAGAAAGTCCAGTCTTTAATCAGTTAATGTTTTATGGAATGTTAAGTCTGCGGGACTACTGTCATCAGGGATGATGAGTTTCCCCATTGACCTTTCCACTGGTGGAGCAGGAAACTGTTGAGTTTGAGAAATTGTGCCCATAGAATCTCACAGTACATTTTGATCTTTATTGCCCCATTAGCTCTTTGAAACAGCTATCCAATTAGTTCTACTCCATTGTTCTTTTACCACTGCCATGTAATTTTCTCTCCATGTATTTTTCCAGTTTTCTTAGGAATGTTATTGCTCAGTTTGCAGTGAAATGAATTTCAACCAGGTTCACAACACAAGATTGGATGATGACTTTCAATTCCATTTTCATCACTAATAACCAACTGCACAAAACAGAATCACCCAAAGTATAGAATCTTGGAAGAATTTATCTTTAATGGAATCCATTCAAAACCGCATTTTGCTGGTTGATAGTACTCCTCAAACTGAATGTTACTAGATTAATGAAAAGTTTGTAAAATTATAGACATTCTTCTTTCATGTGCTGTCATCAATTTTTAATGTTCTGGTCCAACCGATGGTTCTGTACCGATGGGACGATCTCCACTTGAACCGATCTGAAACCAGTGTTCTAGCGAAAAGGATAAGTGGGGTGGTCACTAGGACTTTAAACTAGTGAGACCAGGGGAAGGGAAAGGGAAAACCATAGGAAGTATGATGGTAAATAAAAAGGTAAGCAACAGGTTAGCACGTGCAGGAGGGTTTAAGTACAAGGCAGACTATGAAAAAAAGTAAAAAGGAAGGATAACTCAGGAGATATTATTAGAGATGTTAGAAATCATGAGGTTAAGAAAATTAGCTTAAGGGCACTTTACCTGAAAGCTTGTAGCATCCGTAACAAGGTTGATGAGTTAATGGCACAAATCATTGCGCATGAATATAATTTAGTAGCCATTATGGAGACATGGTTATAGGATGGTCACAACTGGGAGTTAAATATCCAGGGTATCAGACTATTTGGAAGGACAGACAGGAAGGTAAGGGAGATGGTGTTGCTCTGATATTCAAGGATGACATCAGGGCAGCGCTGAGAGATGATATAGGTTCGTGGATGATATATGGAGAAGAAGGCTTTGGGTGGAAATGAGAAATTCTAGGAAGAAAAAGTCACTGATAGGAGTAGTCTATAGGCCACCAAATAATAATATCACTTTGGGGCAGGCAATAAACAAAGAAATAACTAACGTGTGTAAAAATGGTACAGCTTTTATCATGGGGGATTTTAATCTGCATGCCGATTGGTTGAACCAGCTTGGTCAAGGTAGCCTTGGTGTGGAGAGATTGAGTAGATTGGGATTATAATCTTTGGAATTTAGAAGGATGAGGGGGGGATCTTATAGAAACATATAAAATTATGAAGGGAATAGATAAGTTAGAAGTAGAGAGGATGTTTCCACTGCCAAGTGAAACTAGGACAAAAGGGCACAGCCTCAAAGTTAGGGGGAGCAGATTTAGGACTGAATTGAGAAGGAACTTCTTCACCCAGAGGGGTGGAAATCTGTGGAATTCTTTGCCCAGTGAAATAGTTGATGCTGCTTCAGTAAACATTTTTAAAGATAAGATATATATATTTTTGAACAATAAAGGAATTAAAGGATACGGTGAGAGCGCAGGTTAAGTGGAGCTGAGTCTATGAAAAGATCAGCCATGATCTTATTGAATGGGGGAGTGGGCTCGATGGGCTGGATGGCTTACTGCTGCTCCTAGTTCTTATATTCTTATTGGTTGCCTACACTTTACATAATCCTTATCCTTCTCTCTGCTTTTGACTACTTTCCTTCCGGATTGCCAAATTTTGGTATGCAATTATTCAATGATCTGATTGCTATAAGTGCTCACATCACGTGATTATGGTGTTTGTTTTGTTTAGTGGTTTGTGATTGGTTAAACCTGTTTGTAACATAACTGGACATTAGAATGCTCTCTGAGGCAAATGTAACTTTGTAAAGTACAGCTGAATGTGGTCAAGGATTTCATTTTTTCTGATTACATTTGAACCCATAGATCACCATAATTTGTAGTTTAATATGGAGAACAGTGTGATTTAGGAATACATTCACCATAGCTATTTCTGAAATGAGTTGATCTGTGTTACAGAAAGGGCCACAGCAAGATGCCGAGAAGATAGAGCCCAAGCACTTGCACAAACAAGGAGAGCAACAGACTCCATTATTGTACCAGAATGCAATGAGGATGGCTCCTTTGCACAGGTACTATGAGAAATCAATATTAATTACTCGGTATTGAAATTGTGCACAGATAAGACATTAGGCATGGCACTGGTTTACATCTTACTGAACAATTGAAGTGATCTAATTGTGAAGATACTGAAATGGTTTCAGCAATTTTAAATATAATTTTAAATTTAAATATAATTATTGACAAGCTGTTAAAAAGAGAATTCATTGCAAACTTGAGTGGGCTGATACTCATGAGTTGAATCCAACTGGGTTATTTTTCACTCATCTCTGGATCAATTTGGATTAGAAATTCTCCTCTGATTATAGCAATAGACTCTGTTGCAAAATTATCACACTGATGCTCAGTGGCAAGTTGGTATCTGATGAAGCGTTTCAGCTATGTGGATATCTGGAGAGGCTGTTTGCTTACAGCAGAAAAGGTAAAGGAAGATTTAGTAATGGCATTCAAATGTATCAAGAGTTTTAATGGAGTAGGTAGAGACAACTATTGTCAGAGGCAGGATATTTAATAATATGGGGACATAGATTTAAGATCACTAGTAAAAGAAGCAGGGCAGGGTAGGGGGAAGATGAGGTGAATTTTTATTTCAAATAGCAAGTGTAACAAGTTACTACATAGATAAAAATTCCTTACGAGAATAAATTGTTCCAAAATCACAACTTTGTAACTTGGGCAAAGATACTCATGCTGCCACCAATCCAAGCATTTTTCAATTGCTCCACAATTGGTGAATTGTACCAATTATTAGCATTTGGGAAAGTAATTAATAGAGATGAACATTTCATGTTGCAGACACTTGTAAACTAGAAGAAGAACCTGCATTCCATTGTGGCAACAGTTTCTTGTTTTCAGACTCAGATTTTGAAATAGTGCAAACTTTTCTGAATGACATTATATTTTTATAGACATAAAAAGTTTCATATTATTGCACTGGCAAAACGACACCTGGACATGTGGCAGTTGAAAGTTGGGACTGAGTTCCTTCTGGTACTTTGTGAGTGCTTTGGCACTGCATATACTTATCTAAATAATTCTGAAATGTCTTGAGAGCTCCTGCCTTTTCCATCCTTTCAGGAAGTGAGTCCTAGATAGCCCCGACTTTCGAGGTGAAAAGATTTTCCTCAGATCCTCTCTAAACCTCCTGGCCCTTACCTTAAAAACTGTGCCCTCTGGCTATTGACCTCTCTTCCGGGGGGGAAATATTTCTTCCTATCTACACTGGCTATACCCTTCAGAATTTTGCAGACCTGAATCAGATCATCCCTCAGCCTTCTCTGCTCTCAGGAAAACAAACTCCAGTCTATCTAGCTTATCTTCATAGTTGAACTGCTCCTGTCCAGGCAACATCCTCGTGAATCTCTTCTGCACCTTCCTTAGTACAGTCACATCTTACCTGCAGCATGGCAGCTAGAAGTGCACATTCAACTGTCGCTGTGGCTGAACTTACACTATACACAACTCCATCATAATCTGCTGCTCTTGTATTCATGTCTTGACCAATAAAGGAAAGTATCCGATATGCCTTCTTAATCACTTGTCAGCTTGTCCTGCTGCCTTCAAGGTCATACACATCAAGGTCCCTCTGATCTCTTGTACTTCCCAGGGTATTCCATTCCTAGGGTACACCATTCAACGTGTACTCCTTTGCCTTGTTAGTCCTCACAAAATGCATCACCTCATACTTTTCAGGATCAAATTCCATTTGCCACTCGGATTATAAGTTTTCTCACTAAGCTGGAAGGTTTGTTTTCGGATGTCTCGTCACAATGCTAGGTAACATCATCAGAGAGCCTCCGGTGAAGTGCGGGTGTTCTGTCCTGCTTTCTATTTATGTGTTTTGGTCTGTTAAGGTGGGTGGTATAATTTCCAGTTCTTTTTCCCAGAGATTGGTAAATGGGGTTCAAATCAACAGATTGAACAGACAGGCCGAAAACTAGCTACCACTATACGCAAACACAAACTAGCCACCAAAAGACATGACCCACTATTACAAGTATCCTTACACACATACGAAGAAGGACACCACTTTGACTGGGATAACACATCCATCCTAGGACAGGCTAAACAGAGACATGTACAGGAATTCCTGTAATTCAAACCAGAACTTCATCAATAAACTCATCAATTTGGACACCATTTACCAAACTCTGAGAAAAAAAACTGGAAATGACATCATCCACCTTAACAGACCAAGGCACATAAATAGAAAATGGGACAGAACACCAGCGTTTCAGCGGACACTCACTGATAATGTTACCTCGCATGGTGACAAAACTTCTGAAAACAAATCTTCCAGCTCAGTGAGCAAACTTACAATCTGAACCTCAACCTGAGCGACAAATCTTCTCAAAAATCGCTAACATCCATTTGCCACTGTTCAGCCCATCCAACCAGTCTGTCTATATCATGCAATGGTCTAACTCTTTCCTCTTTGTTATGACAATTGTCAAGGAAGAAAATACAATTGAAAACCAAGGGGAATTGACAAGGTTCAGGGAGGAGATGAAATCCACAGTAGAGAAGCAAAGAGGAATTATGAGAGAAGATTGACAGCCAACATAAAGGGGGTTCTAAAGTCTTCTGCAGGTGTGTGCAGGTAAAAGGAGGAGTAAGTCTAATTTTTAGGGACTAAGAAGGAGGTTTACACATGGAGGCAGGGGCATAGCTGAGTTATTAAATGAAAACTTTGCATCTGTATTTACCAAAGAGGCAGATGCTACCCAGGCCATGATGACCGTGGAGGAAACTCTGTCACTAGTGGGTTCAAAATTGAAAATAAAGTCGTGTTGGATAGACTTAAAGTTGGCAAGGTGCCAAATGAGATGCATCAAAGAATATTGAAAGAAGTTAGACTGAAATTTGCAGGAGCACTGACCACAATCTTTCAGTCTTGCTTAGGCTCAGGGAAAGTGCCAGAAAACTGAATTATTGCAAATGTTACTTCCTTTTTCAAAAAGATTGTAGAGATAAGTCCAGCAACTACTGTCCAGTCAGTTTAACGTCAGTGGTGTGAAGCTGCTGGAAACAATCATTGGGATAGAGTTAGGAGTCAGGTGGAAAAGGTGGATTGATTAGGAAGAACCAGCGTGGATTTCTAAAGATGATAGTATATTTAACTAATTTCCTGGAGTTTTTTGAAGAAGTAACAGAACTAGTCAGTATTGTTGATGTCGTACACATGGACTTCTATAATGCATTAGATATAGTACCACACAACAGACTTGTAAGAAAAGGTATAGGTCATGGAATAAAACAGGAAATTGCAAGTTTCTGCAAAATTGACTGAGTGATAGGAAACAAAGAGCAATGTTCAATGGATTTTTTTTTTGCCTGGAGAAAGGCTTGTAGTGAGGATCCCCAGGGTTTGCTATTGTGATCCTTGTTTTTCCTGATATGTATTAATGACCTGGATCTTGATGTGTCAGGAACAATTTCAAAGTTTACAGATGTTTTGAGACTTGGGAACCCTGTAAACTGAGAGGAGAACAGCTTAGACCTTCAAAAGGACATAGAGAAGTTGGTAGAGTGTGCAGATAGGTGGCAGATGAGATTGAATTCAGAGAAATGTGAGGTAATGCATTTTGGTAGGAAGAACATTCAATATTAGCAGACACTATACTGGGTTAGGGTTAGGGTTAGGGTTACTGGTAGCTAGTTTTCTGCCTGTCTGTTCAATCTGTTGGTTTGAACCCCATTTACCAATCTCTGGAAAAAAGAACTGGAAATTATACCACCCCACCTTAACAGACCAAGACACATAAATAGAAGGCTTCTTCAAATCTGCTGTCAGTATCACCTAAGATAAAGGCAACAAGTTCATGGGAACAACAAGGTTTCTAGCTTCCCTTCAAGTCACAGGGCTTGAGGCAAATTAGATGATCTTTGAGGGAAAATGATTTTGGAGCAGTAAAAAATGCTGGCTTTCTAAAAGAAAAATCAGAACTGAAGTCAACCCAAAGCCCATGAAATTTGATGTTAATCTCCCAGTGATCAAAAAACCCATTCCAGGAGATTCCAGAGCAATATTGTATACATACCAGTCCGATAATTACTAATCAGCAATGAAGGAGAAAGAAACACCCATAGCTATTACCATATTTTTTTTTAGATTACTTACAGAGTGGAAACAGGCCCTTCGGCCCAACAAGTCCACACCGACCCGCCACCCACCCATTGCCCTACATTTACCCCTTTTACCTAACTCTACGGGCAATTTAGCATGGCCAATTCACCTGACCTGCACATCTTTGGACTGTGGGAGGAAACAGAGCACCCGGAGGAAACCCACACAGACACGGGAGAATGTGCAAACTCCACACAGTCAGTTGCCTGAGTCAGGAATTGAACCCGGGTCTCTGGCGCTGTGAGGCAGCAGTGCTAACCACTGTGCCACCATGCCGCCCTATATCACTGCCATTTGGTTATATCAGATTTAGGGTGGTGCTGCACAATTAAGCTCAAACTCAAATAAAGAAAACAAAGTCAAGGGAGATCTGTTTGCCCTAGATTTAGGAGAGTTGCAATGGAATTGATGGGACTTGAATTTGCATGAGTGATTGGGCACAAACAATGAGCAATAATCCAAATGTGGTACAGTGTATATTCAAGCAGGAATTCAGATCATTTCACTTTTGACTTTATCAGTCAAGTGATTTATTCTTACAATTTTTGCGTTATTTGGAAGTAAAACAACAATTTTCCTCCTTGAATTGACTGAGGCCTGCTGATAACTATGACAAGCTTCTTGGCTTTGTGTCTGTGCTAAACAGCATGGCAAGACAGCAGTCATATGAGCCTGGTATCTCTGACTAAGGGTCAAAAGTGCAAAATGACAAGGCAAAGCAATGTGAGGCAGGGATGCTCTGAGCATCCAGGTAGACTCAGAGTCACTGAGCATTATGACAGCAAGGGAAGAGCTTGGAGGTATAGCCTGGCCTAGTCTATGAAATGGATGTATATCCTTGCTGCAGTCTACAATGATAGATGCCAGTGCAGCCTGAGGTATAGAAATGAAGTTCAGAAGCATCCTGTAAGTGGATCAGAGATGATCCATGAGGGTTCTTAGAGGCCGGCACATGTCAGATGCCAATGCCCATGGAAGTGTGGTGCCCATGACATACTCTGAGTGTTCAAAATGGACATTACTTGGAGCAAGCAACAAGCTGGATTTGTCAGATGCTTGATCTGGTTTCGTTGTCGAGCCTTCCTGACATTGAGCTTATTTGGCAAGTTTGGTAAAATGGGAGGCTGAATATTAATGAGGGGAGTTGGGCTGTCAACATGGCGTTTAACAAGCAATAATCATTGTCAACTGGCAACTCACCTCTGTCCAATGTGAATCTTGCGACGCCACATGTGAAAAGCCTAAAAGATGATACAAGTTGATCTTGACATCGATATGGGCCTCACTGCACTCTCACTCAATTTTGCCATACAACTTGCCATAGCCCTTGTTGTTCAGATCACTATAGGATTCCATCCTTCGAGTCATTTAAATTCTATTTAAATATCTTGAACAATTGCAAACTGTGCATGTTTAAGGTAAAACTTATATAGCTTATAAATTTTATCCACTGCTTCATCTCACATGATAAAAAAATATCCCCACAAATACATACTCACTAAACCTATTCCCAAATACCTACTTTCTCTTAGCAGGTTTTGTCCTTCATTGCCGCCCATCTGTGATATCACTTCTGTCAACATTTCCATGAATTTGTTGTGCCAAAACCGGTGACCCTACCTGCAGGTCCGTTCACTGTGTATTTCCTGTTTGCCTAGGAAATGCAAACGCAATTGGAATTGTACCTTCCAAGCATGTGTTTGTGCACATGTGCATGGTGGGAGACTTTGAATCAGCAGGCTGAAGTCTTCTCTAGGGCAGCAAATACTGTTATCCCAGCACGGCCAAGTTGCCAAGATTCTCACCATTCTCACTTGGAGATTTCTTGCTTTTTGCTCATTCTTACTGGATAAAAATGTTGAAACTTCCTGTTTTATTGTAAGAGCAGCTATATATTGAACAGAAGCAATTCAAAATGACATCCTTAATTGCGCTTGAGAAAGTGGTGTAAGCAAAAAAAACTCAACCTTACTTGTAAGCCAATTTCGGTAGAATCAATGAGAAAAAATATATATTTGCAAGATCCCAAACCACAGTGAATGAAACAGTCACATTTCTGGTCTATAGTTCAGTTCTTATGAAGGGATAAATGTAACAGATATTATCTAACATTCTGTTTTGTTTGAACCAATGGAAATGACTGACTGAAAATTGAATGTTCTGGTCAGATGAAAGTGATCTTCTGAGTTGTATTTACAACGATTAGTTGGAGTAGAAAGTGAGTAATGTAAAGAGGGATGATTTCACCATTAAAAGCAGTATAAAAAACACGCACAATAGTGGTTGATAATTTAAACAAGTTTAATAAAAACTGAAATTCTAAAATGAATTTTCTGTCAGAGAAAAACAAGAATGATCTAGCCCGGTTAAAGACATTCACTTTTTCTGTGACTTCTATACTAGTGTTTATTGAATGCATTGAACAGTGATAATCATACTTTGGTTGAAAAATACTTGGGAGGGGAGTACTGATCTGAATGTGACATAGAATGGCTTGTGCTTGGCAACTGTGGATCGGTAATTATTATTAGCCTATGAACAAACAATTACATTGAGGGCTATGATTTGGAGATGCCGGTGGTGGACTGGAGTGTACAAAGTTAAAAATCACACAACACCAGGTTATAGTCCAACAGGTTTAATTGGAAGCACACTAGCTTTCGGAGCGACGCTCCTTCACCACCTGATGAAGAAGCATCGTTCCGCAAGCTAGTGTGCTTCCACTTAAACCTGTTGGACTATAACCTGGTGTTGTGTGATTTTTAACATTGAGGGCTAGAGTTAATTGAACTCTTAGTTCATTAGCTCATTCAGTAGACTTGAGGTGATTGATTGCTCAGAGTATTTGCAGTGACATAAGACTTGGAAATGTATAGTTTTGATTGACGGTTTACTTACTGTCAGTGCAGTTTCATTTCTTTAATTGAGAAGTCAGGGTGAAATACCAAAGCTAAGAGTGCAGGACAACTTCATGTTTGAAAACAATGAGTAAATGGGCAGGTAAACCAGGAAATAATGAATATGCGACCCCCAAACCTGATGTATATCATGTTGAAGATTGGGAGAGGACTGAACTTATTCAGTGGCATTTTGCAATCTTGGCAAAGACTGAGTTAAAGAATGTGATGATACCATCAGCTTTCACTTTGATGCACTGAAAAAGCCAGGAGGAGGATAAACATATTTATAGTTTGAGGAAAAGGCTATGCTCTAGTATGTGTTTTGATATGATGACAAGATGCATATCAGAGTTTCAAAGGAGTTGAGACTTAATAATGAAATAATTCCACAGAGGCCAGTATCCCATCACCAAGTTATCCTTTCTTTGCATGTGCATAGTACTTAACACTGGTCCAGCTTCATCAGAGCCAGCTCTCAGAGTGAGCAGAACCTCTGACGCTCCTGCTTATATCTGTTAGCCAGGCCTCCCCAATTGAAGCAGGTTAACAGTTCCAATTAGGGAACTCATATTCTGTGAGGAACACTGGCTAATCTCAAAAAGTCACTACAGAGATATTTCTATGAATGTAGTTGCAGGTAATGGACTTCATATATCAATGCAGCAATCTTGTACTATGAAATTATTACTTTCTGTGTGTCACTTGCTATATATATGCCCCTCATGATTTTATAAACCTTTATAAACTCACCCCATATACTGGGGTCAGCAGCTTGAACAATATTTGAAATCCTGAACCCCAGCTGATCATCTCCTCAGTACATCCCAAACTATTTTTAAATGTTTCAATGGCAAAAGTCAATATTCAAGAAGCAAGATGCCTCAAATTAACAATGAGTGAGGTAGTTAACAAAATAAATAATTTTTGTGGTGTTTTTTGAGGTTGCTCTGGACATGGCATTCTCCCGCTTCTCTTCTAATAATGTTTGGGGATTTTTATGTATACCCGAGAGGAGATGAGATGAGATCTTAGAATCTTAGACAGTGTGAAATTTAGCATGGCCAATCCACCCAACCTGCATATCTTTGGACAGCGGGAGGAAACCAGAGCATATGAAGGAAACCCATATAGACACGGAGAATGTGCAAACTCCAGATAGATAGTTGCCCGAGGGTGGAATCCAACCCAGGACTGTTGCACTGTCAGGCATCTGTGCTAACTGTGCCACTGTGGGCTATATTGTGACTGTAACCTCATAGGGCTAGGATATAAGTATAAATGTTGAATAAGTCATAGTCATAGAGTTGTCCAACTAGTCCATGCCAAACATGTTCCCAAACTAAGATCGTCCCAATGACTGACATTTGGCCCATATCCCTCTAAACTTTTCTTATTCATGTACTTATCCAAATGTCTTTTAAACAGTGTAACTGTACCTGCATCCACCACTTCCTCTGGCAGTTCATTCCACTCATGAACCACTCCCTGCGTAAAATAAGTTGCCCCTCATGTCCTTTTTAATTTTTTCTCTTCTCACCTTAAAAATATGCCCCCTAGTTTTGAAATCCCCCAACTTCTCACCTTATATATGCCCCTCATGATTTTATAAATTTTTATAAGGTCACTCCCTTACCCACCTACACTCCAGTGAAAAAAGTCTCAGCCTACCCAATTTTTATAACTCAAATCCTCGATTCCAGGCAAAATCCTGGTAAATCATCCCGCCTTCTTAGACTGTAATCCCTAGTTCTGGATCCCTGGTCAATGGGAACATTATTCCTGTATTTACCATATCTAGTTCTATGGATTTCTATGAGACTCCTCTCATTCTCACGTGACTATAGTCATAGAGTCATAGAGATGTACAGTACGGAAACAGACTCTTCGGTCCAACCCGTCCATGCCGACCAGATATCCCAACCCAATCTAGTCCCACCTGCCAGCACCCGGCCCATATCCCTCCAAACCCTTCCTATTCATATACCCATCCAAATGCCTCTTAAATGTTGCAATTATACAACACTTCACCACTTCCTCTGGCAGCTCATTCCATACATGTACCACCCTCTGTGTGAAAAAGTTGTCCCTTAGGTCTCTTTTATATCTTTCCCCTCTCACCCTAAACCTATGCCCTCTAGTTCTGGACTCCCCCACCCCAGGGAAAACAGTTTGTCTATTTACCTTATCTATGCCCCTCATGATTTTATAAACCTCTATAAGGTCACCCCTCAGCTTCTGACACTCCAGGGAAAACAGCCCCAGCCTGTTCAGCCTCTCCCTGTAGCTCAAATCCTCCAACCCTGGCAACATCCTTGTAAATCTTTTCTGAACCCTTTCAAGTTTCACAACATCTTTCCGATAGGAAGGAGACCAGAATTGCATGCAATATTCCAACAGTGGCCTAACCAATGTCCTGTACAGCCGCAACATGACCTCCCAACCCCTGTACTCAATACTCTGACCAATAAAGGAAAGCATACCAAAGGCCTTCTTCACTATCCTATCTACCTGCGATTCCACTTTCAAGGAGCTATGAACCTGCACCCCAAGGTCTCTTTGTTCAGCAACACTCCCTAGGACCTTACCATTAAGTGTATAAGTCTTGCTAAGATTTGCTTTCCCAAAATGCAGCACCTTGCATTTATCTGAATTAAACTCCATCTGCCACTTCGCAGCCCACTGGCCCATCTGGTCCAGATCCTGTTGTAATCTGAGGTAACCCTCTTCGCTGTCCACTACACCTCCTAACTGATCCAGTCTCTCCTCATGTGTCAGTCTTGTTATCCCAAGAATCAGTCTGGTAAGTCAATGTTACACTCACTCCATTGACAGAACATCCTTCCTCAGAGAATGAAACCAAAACTGTGCAGAATATTCCAGGTATGGACTCTCATAATGACGAACAACATGCAATTTGACCTAAAATAAAACAAAGAACTGTGGACAAACAAAAGAACAAACAAAAACAGAAATTGCTGGAGAAGCTCTGGCAGAATCAGCGGACAGAAAATGAAGTTAACGTTTCAAATCTAGTTCAGAAGGGTTACTGGGATCGAAACTTTAATACCGTTTGTCTCCCTCACCACTGCTGCACCTATGTGTTTACTTCCAGCAACTGGTGTACAAGGACATACAAGTCGCATTGCACCTCCACCTTTCACAATCTATCATATTTCCAATAATAACCTGCTTCCCTGTTTTTGCTACCAAAGTGGATAACCTCACATGTATCCATATTATACTTCACCTGCAATGCATTTGCCTACTCGCTCAACTTGACCTGGAAATGTATCACTGTTCCTTCAAATGTCGCTCAATCAAAATTCTGGAACACCCTTGCTAATGGCACTGTGCGTGTCCCTACACAAAACAGACTGCAGTGGTTCAAGAAGGCAATGCACCATCACCTTCTCATGGGCCATTGGGAAAGGGCACTTAATGCTGACCAGTCAGTGATACCCATGTGAATAAAAAAAGCAGACATTCTTAAGCAGCAAGAGCTATCAGAAGAATCAGCAGGGTGCCAGCACATATGAAACCATTTCTCACTGAAGAATGTTAGCTCCATAACAAAATAACAGCTAATCTGAACCACTTGACTGAAGGATTCTAAGACTTCACGACACTTCAATGCTCCGTGTTCATGGGAATATACCAATCATCGGGCAAAAAATGTCATGCTCAATTTGATTGAATCACACAATAATAATGGAATTGCTGAATAATAAACACAATTTTTTTACTGCTTATGTTTTCTGCAGATCCAAATACTATATGAATTAATAACCCTCAGTGCTTGAGAGCATTGGGAAGAATGGGTCCAAAGTCATCTGATCCTCTCAATTGCTCTACACTTAACACAAGTTATATCTTAAATTATTCAATGTAAATTTAAAAACTTCAGGCACCAATTGAAGGTCTGCCTTTTAAGTGAAACCAATACAAATGATTTTCTTAACCTTACTTGCTTATTATCACCTTTGGTAGTGATTTTTAACCAATGAGCTAAAAGGACAGTCAAGAATCTTCACACAGTGAAAGCATACTGTAAATGTGAAAAGACTGGCAAGAAAATGTCATCATGCCTCTGAAACCTGCTGTGTCACTGAATGTTACAAACCACTCACTGCTCTCGTGCAACAAAGAAACAAAAATCTGGATTCCCAAATGCCCCATTTCTTGTAGTAGCATCAAGTACAGACCAGGAGGCTGTGGTTGTTCATGTCATTACAATCTTGATTGATTTATGATCAAACCTTCCGAAATAGCAAAGGAACATGAAACCATGGAATTAAATTTTCAGGATATGCCTGGTGCTTTTAGATGGGTGGTTGGGGGCTATTTAATTGGGCAAAGTCCTGATGATTTGGAGATGCCGGTGTTGGACTGGGGTGTACAAAGTTAAAAATCACACAACACCAGGTTATAGTCACACAGGTTTATTTGGAAGCACTAGCTTTCGGAACGCTGCTCCTTCATCAGATGCCATAACCACCTGATGAAGGAGCAGCGCTCCGAAAGCCAGTGCTTCCAATTAAACCTGTTGGGCCATAACCTGGTTTTGTGTGATTTTTAACTTTGTACGCCCCAGTCCAACACTGGCATCTCCAAATCATCAGGACTTTGCCCAAAAAAATCCTGATGGCATGTTGATCTTTTGCTATTACATTCTCATAAACTTTCTCACAGTTTGGCTTTCAGATGTGTATGTTCTTCTAGTTATGATGAAAGGTCAGTGAGCCAATGGTGTGTGGCTGCTGATTGTTGTACCTCTTTTTATGTTTTAAGTGTGAAGCCTGGCTTGTGTATGACAGGCAATACAACTGTGGTGCAGGCAGTGTTACATTAGTAGCTGTAATGAAGTGACAGACACGTTTTAAACATGAGGCAGCTGATGGAGATATCCGACACCCAAACTCCTCTATGACAGTCCTCTTCTGTTGCAACTTTACATTGCTAACTCACTCTCAATGGGGCATGAAGCTTTGAGTATACACCTTGGCAGCGCACAAGAGATCATTTATCCCCTTGTGGCACTGGAGTTAGGTTGTCTTGAGCTGTTGCCAGGTGCTCAACTCTGTAGCTACCTCTGTCCAGGCTACCTTCATCAGTCAGAATGGCCCCTTTTTGCCCTCGGCAAAGGATTTCCTTGCCTCCTGGGACAACCTTCAAGAGAACCTCTAGGGAGGCATCATAAAAGTATGGTGCCTTTTATTTTGTGTGGGCTCTGACATTTCCAGGGGTGTGTGGTGATGATGAGCAGAGGTTGAATGATGCCCTAGGAAGCAAAGAGTGAAGTGCTGTTCAGTACTTTTAAATATGACACCCAGTTTTAGGAGCCCGGGGGTCCTGAAAAGGGCCAAAACGTCCTGCCTACCAGTCACCAAAATTTTTGGTGTTTTATTTGTGCATAAATATATTATGAGCTTTTAAGAATATAATCGCACAAGAAAACCTGCCCCAAAAAACCTCAGAGTGGAAATTTTATTTATTCATTCAGCGGATTATGACATCGCTGGCTAGGCCAACGTTTATTGCCATCCCTAATTATCCACACGGCAGTTAAGAGTCAACCACATTGCTATGGGTCTACAGTCACATGTAGGCCAGAACAGGTTAGAATGTCAGTTTCGTTCCCTAGATTAGATTAGATTACATTACATTACAGTGTGGAAACAGGCCCTTCGGCCCAACAAGTCCACACCGACCCGCCAAAGCGTAACCCACCCATACCCCTACATTTGCCCCTTACCTAACACTACGGGCAATTTAGCATGGCCAATTCACCTGACCTGCACATCTTTGGATTGTGGGAGGAAACCGGAGCACCCGGAGGAAACCCACGCAGACACAGGGAGAACGTGCAAACTCCACACAGTCAGTCACCAGAGGCGGGAATTGAACCCGGGTCTCTGGCGCTGCGAGGCAGCAGTGCTAACCACTGTGCCACCGTGCCGCCCACAAAGGACATTGGATAGGTTTTCCCCTCAACAATTCAAAATGGTTTTCTAGCCATCATTACAATCATTAAATGCAAATATTTATTGAATTCAAATTCAACCATCTACTGTGGCAGGATTTGAGCCCTGATCCTCAGAACATCACCTGGGTCTCTGGATTAACAGTCCAGTGATAACAGCACGAGGCCACTGCCTTCCCTTTTAATAGTACGTCCCACTATTCAGCCCATCTTTATATTTACTTTCAAAGAAAAAGAAATTTCCAATCAAAGGAACAGGGTCAACAGTTCAGCTGCTTGACCCTGTTTCTCCATTCAATCAAATTTTCCCTTTTCAGTATATATCTTTATTTAGAGTCATAGAGATGTACAGCATGGAAACAGACCCTTCGGTCCAACTCATCCATGCCGATCAGATATCCCAACCCAATCTAGTCCCACCTGCCAGCACCCAGCCATATCCTTCCAAACCCTTCCTGTTCATATACCCATCCAGATGCCTTTTAAATGTTAAAATCGTACTAGACTCCACCACTTCCTCTGGCAGCCCATTCCACACATGTATCACCTTCTGCCTGAAAACGTTGCCCTTTAGGTCTCTTTTATATCTTTCCCCTCTCACCCTAAACCTATGCCCTCTAGTTCTGGACTTCCCCACCCCAGGGAAGAGACTTTGTCTATTTATCCTATCTATGCCCCTCATGATTTTATAAACCTCTATAAGGTCACCCCTCAGCCTCTGACGCTCCAGGGAAAACAGCCACAGCCTATTCAACCTCCCTCTATAGCTCAAATCCTCCAACCCTGGCAACATCCTTGTAAATCTTTTCTGAACCCTTTCAAGTTTCATAACATCCTTCCAAAAGATCAGAATTGCATGTAATATTCCAAAAGTGGCCTAACCAACGACCTGTACAGCCACAACATGACCTCCCAACTCCTGTACTCAATACTCTGACCAACAAAGGAAAGCATACCAAATGCTTTCTTCACTATCCTACCTACCTCCGACTCCACTTTCTAGCAGCTATGAACCTGCACTCTAAGGTGTCTTTGTTCAGCAACACTCCCTAGGATGTTACCAATAAGTGTATAAGTCCTGCAAAGATTTGCTTTTCCAAAATGCAGCACCTAGCATTTATCTAAATTAAACCCCATCTGCCACTTCTCAGCCCACTGGCCCATCTGATCAAGATCCCATTTTAATCTGAGGTAATCTTCTTCGATGTCCACCACACCTCCAATTTTGGTGTCATCTACAAACTTACTAACTATACCTCTTATGCTCATGTCCAAATCATTTATATAAATATGAAAAGTAGTGGACCCAGCACTGATCCTTGTAGCACTCCACTGGTCACAGGCCTCCAGTCTGAAAAACAACCCTTCACCACCATCCTTTGTCTTCTACCTTTGAGCCAGTTCTGTATCCAAATGGCTACTTTTTCCTGTATTCCATGAGATCTAACTTTGCTAACTAATCTTCCATGGGGAACCTTGATTTACCTTTGATCCAGATCTATTGAGTGCTATGAATTAACCAAGTCAAGGGCCTCTTCACATAAAGGGAAGAAAATTACATGGTCAAGGATTTTGGAAGAAAGTTTTCAGAAATGCTAGCAAGGAGATCGTAACTAAAAGCAACAATGGGGTAGAGGAATGTGAAAGGTGTAATCTGAATTACTTGGATGAAAGAGTTTTCTAGGAGGCAAGCTTTTGGATTGAAAATTAGGATAAGTGCCTTGAAAGATGGGTGGTGTAGTTTGGTGCGTGTGCATACTCTATTAAAAAATACACACACACACAGTTAGATTTCATAATAATTTATTTTTCTTTCTCTCTGCTTTAACAGGTTCAGTGCCATAAATTGACAGGCTATTGCTGGTGTGTCACACCTGACGGCAAACCAATCAGTGGATCTTCAGTCCATAACAGGACTCCAACCTGTTCAGGTACCAGACACAGAAAGTATTTAAACTTTGTGGGTACGTAATTGTCAGTTGATGCTTTAGAGGCACAGAGTTCTTCGAGCCAGAAGAAGAAATCAAATAAATATACTAAGCTTTAAAAACTGGTACATGAGACACTCACTGAGGTTTGTAAAATGTTGGAATATATTTTGTGATCCACCGACACTGCCATGCAATCAGGGATTTGGGTATTGAGATAAACATGCTTAACTTGCAGTTTTCCCTACACTCGTCATCATATTCCAGCCATCACACTTTGTATAAAACAATAATAATTTCTTAAATTAGAATTGAAGCCAGTAATTTCCAGTACATTATTTCTCACCTTGAGTTTGCTTATGCAGAAAGATGAGAGGAACCAAGCAGCTGTGTATCCAAAGAAATGTCCAACTTAAATAATTAGCTCCATTTAAAACTTATTAATTCTGCTTCAATGCAAAAAGTTCCTGAGCAGCAGCCTTAAAAGTCCAAATCACTTAGGTACTCAACACTGAAAACGTATTCCACAATACAGAGTTGAGGAGAAACTAGTTCTCCCAAAGGATTGTGAACATGTGGAATTCGCTACCCCAAAGTGCGGTGGATGCTGGATAAGTGAGTAAATTTAAAGAGGAGTTAGACAGATTTTTAATTGGTAATGGGTTGAAGGCGTATGGAGAGAAGGCAGGAAAATGGGGGATATCAGCCATGATCGAATGGCGGACCAGACTTGATGGGCCGAATGGCCTAATTCTGCTCTTCTATCTTATGAACTTACGAACTAACACCTTAAGCAACATTGAAGAAGATTGTTACATTTTTATTAAAAATGACAATGGAATTTTGGAAACATGTTGGAAGAAAAAATAAAAACTTGCATTGAGTTAGCACTTCTCATGATCTCTGATCATCTCAAAGCAGAAGTAATTTTCAAGTGTAGTTGCTGTTGTATTGAGGGAAACTCAATACAACACTGTATGCAAACACAGTTTGCATACAGTGCAGTATCAAAAACAACTATTTGAAAATAACTCGATATTCCAAACTTAGTGATGTTAATTAATAATGATGAGTATAGCCAGGATTCTGAGGAAAGTTCCCATGCTCTTCTTTGAAGTAATGCTATGGTATATTTTACATCTACTCTACAGGGCAGATGGGTAAGTTAAAAGCTTTCAGCCATTTTGCTTGATATGGCTGCAGCTCTGTACTGCACCCTTGACTGAACAAGCTGACATGCTTATGAGCTGTAGTGTAACAAGACCATAAGACATAGGAGCAGAAATTAGGCCATTCCAGCCCATCGAGTCTGCTCTGCCAATCATGGCTGATACGTTTCTCAACCCCATTCTCCCGCTTTCTCCCCGAAACCCAAATCCCCTTGATAATCATGAACCTATCTATCCCCATCTTAAATATACTCAATGACCTGGCCTCCACATCCTTCTGTGGCAGTAATTTCCATAGATTCCCCACTCTCTGGCTGAAGAAGTTTCTCCTTATCTCCATTCTAGAAGGTCTTCCCTTTACTCTAAGGCTGTGCTCTCAGGTCCCAGTCTCTCCTACCAATGGAAACATCTTCCCAACATCCAGTCTGTCCAGGCCATTCAGTATTCTGTAAGTTTCAATTAGATTCCTCTCATCCTTCTAAACTTCATCAAGTATAGACTCAGAGTCCTCAAACGTTCCCCATATGTTAAGCTTTTCATTCCTGGGACCATTCTTGTGAACCTCCTCTGAACCCCCTCCAGGGCCAGTACATCCTCCCTGCGATATGGGGCCCAAAACTGCACACAGTATTCCAACTGTGGTCTGACCAGAGCCTTACAGAGCCTCAGAAGTACACCCCGATTTATATTCAAGTCCTCTCAAAATAAATGCCAACATTGTATTTGCCTTCCTAACCACCGACTCAACCTGCAAGTTTATTTTGAGAGAATCCTGCACTGGAACTCCCAAGTCTCTTTGCACTTCAGACTTCTGAATATGGTCTACTGTCCTAGCATCTCTGGTCTCTGGATTCTAATTGAGTCCAAAATATTGAGAGGAAACTCTCTTCCCTCTGCGGCTGTTTTGGCTCAGTAGAAATTGAAGTGTGCAGTCCTAGTCTAGTTACTTGAAAGTCTCATACTACTTCTGACAGTAAGTTACTTCCTTAGTAGCATATTGGTATGTCAAGCCAGAGTTTATGCTCAAGTCTCTTGATTGGAGCTTGAGCACATAGCTTTGAGTTCAGAGAAAGAGAGAGAGCCAGAAGTTTGTGTCCACTGTGGAAAATGCATCTCTCTCCCAACCTTGCCTAACTTTACAGTATAAAACAAAATTGACCCTACAGCTAACATCAAGGTCTCAGACAAGCAGTGCCATTAAATGTTTGTTAGCTGTAGGATCTGTTAGTGCAAACACAGTGTGCTACAGGAGAATCACTGTATTCTTGCACTCCAAAGCAACTGCATGAAGTCCTCATTTGGTATTCAGTATCAATCTATCATTTAATGAGTCCCAACTCAAATCTTGAAGCAAACACAAATTGGCTTGTGGTGATTTCCTATAAACCATTGACCTCTCTCCCTTCCCACCGTCAGGTGGCTGTTATATTCAAATATATAATATGTCATGATTTCTGTTTTAAAGGATTAAGAATATACCTTTAATTTGAATGGCAATCTCGCTCTCAAATCAAAGATTTCTACCAGGCAATTCTTTTGTGTCATAGCAATGCCACACAAGAAAAGTCATTATAATATTGTTATAAATAATTGTAGAGCCCATTGAGGAAATCTCAATGCAGTGAACAGTGAAATGTAGGTAATTTAGAAAGAATTTATCCCCAAATTTTCCCTTCCAGATTCTACTAAGGACAAAACATCCCAGCGAGGGCGTGACTCTAGCAGGATGCGTAAGTTAAAAGCTTTCAGCCATTTTGCTTGATATTGCTGCAGCTCTGTGCTGCACCCTTGACTGAATAAGCTGACATGCCTATGAGCTATGGTCTCTGGACTCAATATAAGTCCAAAATGGTGAGAAAAAACTCTCTTCCCTCTGTGGCTGTTTTGCCCCAACAGAAAATGAAGTGTGCAGTCCCAATTTAGTTCCTAGGGTGCCTGTTGCACAGTACGAAACTGTCCAAAACGCACTTCAAAGGGGAAGTGAAAAGAGAATCAGAGTAGGAGAAAAACTGCCAGACAATCTTAAAAGGGTATCACTAAGTCTTCAATATGCACATAGATGAAGGTACTAAAAGGAAGAATGGGACCAACTAGGGATCAAAAATACACTGCGAATTACCATCAAGCCAGGGGACCAACCTTAGATCAATTAAAAAATCTATGAGGCATGCTAGGAGCAACACTAGGCATAATTAAAAGCAAGGTGTCAACCTGGTGAAGCTACAAAATCAGACCACTTGTGTGCCAGATATCATAAGCAACAAGTGATTGAGCTAAGCGATCTCACAACCAATGGATCAGATCTAAGCTCTGCAGTGCTGTCACATCTAGTCACGAATGATGGTGGAAAATTAAATTGACTGGAGGTGAAGGTTCCCATCCTCAATCAGGAGAAGCCCAGTACATCAGTGCAGAACATAAGGCTGAAGCATTTGCAAAAATTTTCAGTCAGAAGTGGTGAATGGATGATCTACTTTGGCATCCTCTAGAGATCCCCAACATTAGAAATGCCAGTCTTCAGGCAATTTGATTCACTCCACATGATCTCAAAAAACGGATGAATGCACAAGATACTGTAAAAGCAATAGGCCCTGTCAAAATTAAGGCAACAGTATTGGAGACTTATGCTCCAGACAATTACCATCTTATCAGCCCACTCACTATCATCAGTAAAGCGATGGAATAGATCATCAACAGTGCTACTAAGCAGCACTATCCTAGCAATAACCTGCTCACTGATTCTCCACTCCAGTGCCACTCAGCTCCAGGCCTCAGTGCAGCCTTGATCCAAACAAGATAGCTGAGAGTTAAGATGAGAGTGAAATCAACACAACATTTTACTGAGTGTAGCATCAACAAGCCCTAGAAAAGTTACAGTCAAAGAGAATCGGGAGCAAACTCTCTGCTGGTTGAAGCCATACCTAGCCAAGAAACAAATTGAAATTTCTAACTAGAAATTGAACTAGCAATATAAATACTGTGGCTACAAAGACAGGTCAGAGGCTATGAAACCTGCAGCTTCTGGAAACCATATTTCAAGACAAAACTGCTAGTAATTTGGATGAATGCAGGTTCCTTCAGGAAAGCTAGCATGGATTTCTTAAGAATAAATTCTGTTTAACTTTCTTATTGAAGCATTTTGTTTGAAAAGATAATACAGAAGGTTGCTGAGGATAATGCTGTTGGTGTGGTGTACATGGACTTCCAAACCACATTCGGTACATTGTTGCATAATAAACAAGTCACTCCCGGCACCTTCCCCTGCAACCGCAGGAGGTGCAAGACTTGCGCCCACACCTCCCCCCTCACCTCCCTCCAAGGCCCCAAAGGAAACTTCCATATCCGCCACAGATTCACCTGCACCTCCACACACATTATCTATTGCATCCTCTGCACCCGATGTGGCCTCCTCTATATTGGGGAGACAGGCCGGCTACTTGCGGAGCGTTTCAGAGAACACCTCTGGGACACCCGGACCAACCAACCCAACCAGCCTGGGGGCTCAACATTTCAATTCCCCCTCCCACTCCACCAAGGATATGCAGGTCTTTGGACTCCTCCATCGTCAGACCACAACAAAACGATGGTTGGAGGAAGAACGCCTCATCTTCCGCCTAGGAACCCTCCAACCACAAGGGATGAACTCGGATTTCACCAGTTTCCTCATTTCCCCTCCCCCCACCCTGTCTCAGTCAAATCCATCAAATTCAGCACCGCCTTCCTAACCTGCAATCTTCTTCCCGACCTCTCCGCCCCCACCCCAGTCTGACCTATCACCCTCACCTTGACCTCTTTCCACCTATCACATTTCCGACGCCGCTCCCCCAAGTCCCTCCTCCCTACCTTTTATCTTAGCCTGCTGGACAAACTTTCCTCATTCCTGAAGAAGGGCTTATGCCCGAAACGTCGATTCTCCTGTTCCCTGGATGCTGCCTGACCTGCTGCGCTTTTCCAGCAACACATTTTCAGCTCTGATCTCCAGCATCTGCAGACCTCACTTTCTCCTCCAATAAACAAGTCAGCCAAGTTACAGCTCATGAAATTAAAGAATCAGTAGCAACATGCATGTGAAATTGGTTGACTGACAAGAAACAGTAATGGCTAATGGAAAAAAACAAAGAACTGCAAATCCTAGAAATCTGAAACAAAAGCAGAAATTGTTGGAGAGATTCAGTGGGTGTGGCAGCATCTGTGGAGAGAATGCAGAGTCAATGTTTTGGGTCCAGTGACTCTTCAGAATGGTGCAGATCTAAAGAAGAGTCTCAGGACCTGAAATGTTGACTCTACTTTCTCTCTACGGATGCTGCCATACCTGCTGATTTCTCGAGCGTTTTCTATTTTTAAAGTGGTTAATGGATTTTTTTCAGATTGAAGGCTTGCACTGGAGTTCCCCAGGGCTTAATGTTGGGTTGTTTGCTCTTCATGTTTTATTTTTATGACCCAGACCTTGGTGTACATGGTATAATTTCAAATGATATGAAATTTGGAAGATTTATGAACTTTGAGGAGGATAGTCGAGATATCTGAAGGACTTGGATAGGTTAATTACCTAAGCGGACAAGTTACAGATGAAATTCCAAGCAAAGAAATGTGAAGTGATTCATTTTGGTAGAAGGAATAATGAAGCTCTCATTAAGAGTACAATTCTAAAAGAGTTACAGGAGCAGAAGGATATGAGTATCTGGGAGCTTTGATTTTGAAGGTAGCAGGAGAGTTGAGAGCAGTAGTAATGCTTCCAATATCTTAGGCTTTATTAAAAGGGGAATAGAATACAACAGCAAGGAAGTTATGTTTTACTTGCACAAAATACTGGTTTTACCTCAGTAGGAGTTTTGCATTCAGTTCTCAGTGCCACACTTTAGAAAGATGTGAAAGCTGTAGAGAAAGTTCAAAAAAGAGTTTCAAGAAAGATTCCAGGGATGTTCAGATCAGATCATATTCCCTACAGTGTGGAAACAGACCCTTCGGCCCAACAAGTCCACACGACCCTCTGAAGAACAACCCACCCAGACCCATTCCCCTACATTCATCCCTGACTATTGCACCTAACACTACAGGCAATTCACCTGACCTGCACATCTTTGGACTGGGGAGGAAACTGGAGCACCCAGAGGAAACCCACGCAGACACGGGGAGAATGTGCAAATTCCACACAGACAGTCACCGAAGGCTGGAATCGAACCTGGATCCCTGGCGCTGTGAGGCAGCCGTGCTAACCACTGAGCTATCATGCCGTTGAAGTTCAATTATGCAGATAGATTGGATTAGTTGAGACTGTTTTCTATGCAGAAGAGAAGGTTAGAGGAAATTTTAGACATTCAAAGTTGAGGGGTTTGGACAGAATAGAAATGACAAAATTGTTCTTACTGATGGAATGACTGAAAATGAAAAGGCTCAAATTTAAGGTAACTGCCAAAAGAAGCCAAGAGGACATGAGGAATAACCTTTACATCCAGCAAGTAGTTAAGATCTGAAAATTGCTGCCTAAGTGTGTTCACCAGCTATGGGTTCAATTGAGGCACTCAAAGAAAATTTAATTATTATCTGAAAAAGAAGAATGTGTGGGTAATGGGGAGAAGGTAGGTACTAAATAAATTGCCAGTTTGACAGCTCGCATGGACATTATGAGTCAAATGACCTCTTTGTGTTGTAGCAATTCTATATTTCTGTGGCATTAATTAAAGAAGTCAATTTAATGCTAGCATGGGAAAAGTTCACAAGTGCAGTGAGGGAGCACTGGCTAAGGCACAGTATTAGTCAAATAGTGGAACCATAGCTCTAACATATCTGAGTAATCGATAAGGAGATTGAGATGTCATACAGAAATAGAGTCATAGAGTGATATAGCATAGAAACAGACCATTCATTCCAACTTGTCCTATTTGCCTGCATTTGGCCCATATCCCTCCAAACCTTTTCTATTCATGTATTTATCCAAATGTCTTTTAAATATTGCAACTGTACCTGCATCCATCATCTCCTCCAGAAGTTCGTTCCACACACAAACCACACTCTGTAAAACAAAAAGGTTGCCCCTCATCTGAAATGGAAAAGTATTTGACTGCAACAGTAATGTTCTTCAACCTGATGGGCTCAATGAATTGAATGGAAAATAATTAAAGAATGTTTTAAAATAATTTATTTGTTCAGTTACAAGCTGAATACATTTATGGTGGTAATGAAGAGGTTGTTAATGCTATAAAATAATACTTACACTTTAACCACTTATGTAAACTGAATTTCCATTACAAATCAACTAGAGTACAGTTTTCAGATTTAAAGATTTTCATTAAACCAATACTGGCAAATCCTTCACCACCACAATAATAAATTATGAAATTCTCTACCTAAACCCTTCCATCTCTGACTCTCTCTTGAAAACAACTTCCCAATATCCACTTAGGTGACTACTCTCAGTCATTAAAATCAACAAATTTTATTTGAAGTACAACATTGACTTCTTTAGGTACACGGCACTTTTACATTTTATCATGCCTCCGAGATTGCTGCTTTCCTCAAAATCTGTTTTCCTGACTTTTATTGTTCTACCATTAGCAGTCAAAGCTTTGGCTGTCTAAACCCAAGTCTCTCCAGCTTTTGACCTTATAAGATATTCTGTAAAACTTACATTTTGGACCATGATTTTATCACTAATTCTAATAGCTGCTTGTGTGACTTGGTGTCAAGGTTTGCCAGAAAATGGTGCTGATAAACTTTTTACTATGTTAAGGGCACTATATAAATGCAAGTTGTTGTGAAAGCAGCTGTAAAATGATTAAGCTTAAAAGTGCTTTGGTGGCCTAACAGTGTGATATAATTGAATTGTTGCACTACATTTTTGAGATATTTTGTGGAACAATGGTGCAAAGTGGTTTCTAGTAAATGGTGCTTCTGGACAGGAGGAAGGAAAAAGATGATAATATTTGAGTTGCGGCATCAAAACGGAATTATACAAGCCCTTTCCATTTTATCTTTAAAGGCTGCTCTATGTTTTTGGCCATTCATCCAACAGCATGAGTAGAATAGATAATACTAACGTCAATAATAGTGTCTTTTCGATTATTTTCTTCTCTAATCCCAGAACAAGGAATAAAGCTTCGACCCACCACAAGGACTCTGATTCGCAACACAGGTAAAGGTATGCAGACTTTTAACTTTGCCTCTTAGGAGAGGAGACTGTTTTTGTATATGCATATCATACACCTAAAGAACAAAATAATGATTTTGGCTGAGAGATCGCTCAAAGATAACTGTATGTTTCATAACAGTGCAATTTGTGCTATATAACTGTGTGTTTGTGAGCAAATGATTAAAATTTTGTTGCATACATTTTCATGCAGATGGCTCCTCTTTATGAAAGATAAATGAAAAACATGCATATATATCTCATTTTTATGTCCTCAGGATATTCAAAAGTGCTTGACAGCCAATGAAGTTCTTTTGAAGTGAAGGAATTGTTGTACTGTAGGTAACTGGCCAAATTGCAAACTGCAAAATCCCATAAACAACATTTAGCTCTTTGAGAAAAGCAATATTTACTAAATTAAGTGACAGGAAATAGTGAGTTTTGAGAAGATTTGTAGCTCAGGTTGAGGTTCTGGACATAGGTTTGCTTGCTGAGTTGGAAGGTTCATTTCCAGATGTTTTATCACCGTACTAGGTAACATCTTCAGTAGGCCTCAGGGTGAAGCACTGCTGATAATTCCTGCTTTCTATTTATATGTTTGGGTTGGTGATGTCATTTTGTGTGATGTCATTTCCTGTTTTTTTTCTCAGGGGGTGTTAGATGGGATCTAACTCGATGTGTTTGTTGATAGAGTTCCGGTTGGAAATTTCAAAAAGAAAATGACTAGATTTTCTAGATGTAGATCTAGATTGGCCGAGTGTTTTCTTGCTAGACTATTAATCCAGAGACCCAGATAAGACTTGGGGGGCTCAGGTTCAAATCCTGCCATGGCAGTTGGTGGAATTTGAATTCAATAAAATAAAATCTGCAATTAAAATCTACTGATGACCATGAAACCATTGTCGATTGTCGGAAAAACCCATCTGGCTCACTAATGTCCTTCAGGGAGGGTCTGGCCTACATGTGACTCAATGTCCAGCACCAAGTATGGCTCACCAACAGTAGTACTGATTGAGCTGGTCAGGTCCTAAAGGACATAGCTGCAGTACTGGCTCTGTGGCAGGTGGTAAGGGAACCAACAAGAGGGAAAAACATATTTGACCTCATCCTGCCAGCTGCAGATGCATCTGTCCATGACAGTATCAGTAAGAGTGGCCCCGCACAGTCCTTGTGGAGACGATGTTCCACCTTCACATTGAGAATGACCTCCATCACATTGTGTTGCACAATCACTGTGCTAAATGGGACAGACCTTGAACAGATATAGCAACTCAAGAACAGGCATCCATGACTTTCTGTGGGCCAGCAACAGCAGCACAATTGTATCCAGCACAATTTGTAACCTTGTGGCCTGGCATATCCCCCACTCAACCATTACCATCAAGCCAGGGAGTCAACCTTGGTTCAATGGAGAGTGCAGGAAGACATGCCAGGAACAGCACCAGATATACCTGAAGATGAGGTGTCAACCTGGTGAAGCCACCAAACAGGACTACTTGCATGCAACATCAGCAACAAGTGATAGATAGAGCTAAGCGATCCCACAACAAACAGATCAAATCTAAGCTCTGCAGTTCTGCCACATCCAGTTGTGAATGGCAGTGGACGAGGAGGCTCCACAACTATCCCCAACCTCAACGGTGGAAGAGCCCAGCACATCAGTGCCAAAGATGAGGCTGAAGTTTTCACAGTAATCTTCAGCCAGAAGTGTCGAGTGGATTATCCATCTTGACCTCCTCCAGTGGTCCCCAGAATTACAGACACCAGTGTTCAGCCAATTCGATTCATGCCATATGATACTAAGAAATGGTTGGAGGCACTGGATACTGCAAAAGCTACAAGCCATGACAAAATTCCAGCAATTGTACTGAAGATGTGTGCTCCAGAACTTGCCGATCCTCTAGCCAAGCTGTTCCAATACAATTACAACACTGGCATCTACCTGACCATGTGGAAAATCGCCCAAGTATATTCTGTACATAAAAGGCAGGGCAAATCCAACCCAGCCAAATCCCGCCCATCAGTCTACTGTCTATCATCAGTAAAGAAATCGAAGATGTTATCAACAGTACTATCAGACAGCACCTACTCAGCAATAATCTGTTCAGTGACACCCAGTTTCAGTTTCACCTGAGCCACTCAGCTCCTGATTTCATTGTCTTGGTTCAAATATGGACAAAAGAGGTGAATTTCAGAGGTGAGGTAAGAGTGACAGCCCTTGACATCAAGGCTGTATTCAACTGAATGAGGCATCATGGAGCCCTTGCAAAATTGAAATCAATGGGTGCCAGGGGGAAAACTCTCCAGTGGTTGGAGCCATACCTGATACAGAGAAAGATGGTCGTGGCTGTTGGAGGTCAGTCAACTCAGCTCCAGAGCATCTCTGCAGGAGTTCTCAGGGTAGTGTCCTAGGCCCAACCATCTTCAGCTGATTCATCAATGACCATTATGGGCGGCACGGTGGCACAGTGGTTAGCACTGTTGCCTCACAGTGCCAGAGACCCGGGTTCAATTCCCGCCTCAGGCGACTGACTGTGTGGAGTTTGCATGTTCTCCCCGTGTCTGCGTGGGTTTCCTCCGGATGCTCCGGTTTCCTCCCACAGTCCAAAGATGTGCAGGGTCAGATGAATTGGCCATACTAAATTGCCCGTAGTGTTAGGTAAGGGGTAAATGTAGGGGTATGGGTGGGTTTTGCTTCGGCGGGTCGGTGTGGACTTGTTGGGGCGAAGGGCCTGTTTCCACACTGTAATCTAATCTAATCTAATCTCTCCATCATAAGGTCAGATGTGGTGATGTTTGCAAATGATTGCATAATGTTCAGCACCATTTGCAACTTCTCAGATACTGAAGCAGTCCATGTCCAAATGCAACAAGATCTGTACAATATCCAGGCTTGGGCTGACAAGTAGCAAATAACATTTGTGCTACACAAACGCCAGGCTATGACCATCCCCAACAAGAGACAATCTAACCACTGTCCTTTGACATTCAATGGTGTTACCATCACTGAATCCACCAATATCAATATTCTGGGAGTTTTCATCGATCAGAAACTCAACTGGACTCACTGCATAAACGCAGTGGTTACAAAAGCTGGTCAGAAGCTAGGAATACTGTGGCACATAACTCATCTCCCAAAGACTGTCCAGCTTCTACAAGACAAAATCAGGATTGTGATGGAATACTTCCCACTTGTCTGGAAGAGTGCAGCTCCAATAACACTCAAGAAGCTTGACACCATCCAGGACAAAGCAGCCCACGTGGTTGGCACTGCATCCACAAGCATCCACTCCCTCCACCACTGATGCTCAGTAGCAGCAGTGTGTACCAACTACAAGATGCACTGCAAAAATTCACCAAAGATCCTCAGACAGCATCTTGCAAACTCATGACCACTTTCATCTAGAAGGACAAGGGCAGCAGATACATGGGAACACCACCATCTTCAAGATCCCCTCTTTATGAACTAGGTCAGACCCCCTCAAAACATTTCAAGGAGGTAACCCAGACTCTAACTTTGCTAGTTGTTTAAGCAGGTGTACAGTGGATATTCCAGGAGAGACACAGCTGGCCCAACCACTTAGTTTTAAACAAAACAGAATGTATTTACATGATTACTGAATAAAACACAAACAAAACAGAATAACTTAACCTATCCGAAAACCCAACAGATATCCCAACTTAATTATGCAACAATTCCCTTAAATACCCTTGGCAAAAAAGGTAAAATCAAACACAGGGTCTTAAAGGAGAGAGATGGCAGAGGAACTCAGCATGGAATACCTTCTTCCATATAGCTGTTTCTTGGACCAGCAGCCTCAAACTGACTGGTGGCCTGCTTTCAGTGAACAGCCAGACTGCTAAAAAAAAAACGAAACCAAACCAAACCAAACCAAAGAAAAGCTGAGCTAGAAAAACTTGGGTATAGACAAGAAAACTGCAGATGCTGGAATCCAAAGTTGACAGGCAGGAGGCTAGAACAACATAGCAAGCCAGGCAGCATCAGGGGGTGGAGAGGTCGACGTTTCAGGTGTAACCCTTCTTCAGTTTTTAAGAAAGGTTACATCCGAATCGCGACTTCTCCATCTCCTGATGCTGCCTGGCTTGCTGAATTCTTCCAGCCTTCTGCCTGAGCTGGAAAAACTGACCACTTCCCTTTCATTGTATGTCCTTTTTGTAAACTTGAAAGCCTTTTGTCGGAGGCAGTTTCTGTTAGCTATAATCAAATTGGCCCTAAAATCCTTCAAACCTAGACTTTTCAGAATCGTTGCTTTTATGACCTCACTGAAGAAAAAGCGAAGGACAGTATAACCTTGTTAAAGAAGCAGCATCATCACATTCTCCAAGCCATTCACCACCCTGACATGGAAATATATCGCAGTACCTTCATGGTTGCTGGGTCAAAATCCTAGAATTCCCTCCTTAATGTTGTTGTGGGTCAACCCACAGCAGGTGAACTGCAGCAGTTTAAGAAGGCAGCTCACCACCATCTTCTTAAGGGCAACTAGGGACAGGCAATAAATGCTGGCCAGCCAACAACACCCACATCCCACAGAATGAATAAATAAATTTAAAAAAAGATATTAAAGTGCAGCTTTAATTTACAATGTGAGTTATGGAATGCACGCTAGAATGGCTTGCTTAAATCCTTTCGGAGCTTTATATGACAGTGTCACTGCCACTGCTTTCTAAATGCTCCGCTACATAGTCCTTGAGAATAGATTCAAGAATTTTCCTCATGACCAATGTTAGGCATACTAGTCTCTAAATCCCTGGTTTCTCTCTTCTTCACTTTTTGAATATTAGAGTAACATTAGCTACCCTCCAATCTGCAGGGACTGTACCAGAGTTTATAGAATCCTGGAAGATGACCACTAATGTATCCGCTATTTCTAAGAATGTATACCCTGGGATGTAGACTATCAGGTTCTGCAGATTTATTCAGCTTCAGACCCCTCAATTTTCTCAACATTTCTCTACTAATATTGACCTCCTTCAGTTCTTCCCTCTCATTAAATCATGCATTCTCCAACATTTCTGGTATCTAATTTGTGTCCTTTTTTGTGAAGACAGAACCAAAGTATGTATTCAGTTGCTCAGCCATTTCTTTGTCCTCTACTACTAATTTTCCCATTTCTATGTGTAGGGGACCTACACTTGTCTTCACCAATCTCTTTCTCTTTACATACCGACAGAAACTCTTTGTGTCAGCCTTTATGTTCCATGCAAGCTTACCTTTGTACTGTGTTTTCCCTTTCTTAATCAATCCCTTGGTCCTTCTTTGCTGAATTCTAAACTGGTTCTCAGACCTATTATTTTTCTTGGCCAATCTGAATGCCTCTTCTGTAGTATTCCAAGTAACAGTCCAGCATTGATCTACAAAGACAGGAAAGGGACCAAGCCTGGAAATCTTTTCCCCATACATTTCAAAAGAAGATAATTTAAGTTACTGTTCCAGACATGACGTTCTTTTAAACATTGTCTGTATTATTTGCTGGCAATCTAAAACGACAACGTTTGGTTTTAAGAGTATGGCTGTTTCAAACAAGTTTTTATTTTCTCCTCTTTTTTTCTTGGCCCTTTTGAGATCCTCCCATGGCATCCAGCACCACCTGCACAAGATCAGTTGTTTGGTTCCAGGTCTCCATCAGTTAGCAGGTGTTCCTGGGGTAATGGTCACTCTGCCTCTTCAGTGGATGTGGCCAATCTCTGGTTGCTGGCTTTCCTCAGCTGTATGGTTTATCTAATACATTCCTCAAACTGGAGACTGAAGGAAGGAAAAAGCAAACTCCAAGGTGTTGGGTTGGTCAGCCAAGTCACTCTCCAACTTCAGGATCTCTGGTCTTCTCCCACCCTCCTAATATAACGGCAGACGAATCCTGTCTTATATGCATAAAATGGGTTGCATCTTTGATTTTGGCCGGCAAATTAACTGAAAGGTTAGTTGGGTCATGAGACAGAAGGATTTTTGTAACTCGTGTAACTGAGTTGACATATGCACCCAACCACAATCAATCCAGAGGCATCAGAGTTAATTTCAAAAAAAAAAACCTTCTTTTAATTAATTATTCTCCTTGCAGGTGAAGCACTGGATCATCACAAGCAGAGACCTGTTGAGGACAGACATAAAGATGCACTGCTAATCTCCAAAAATCCAGGTGAAGTTTCTGTGATTTCTCTACTCACCCAGAATGAAAGTAACATTCAAACAGAAGGTCATCATTTTCAATGTATGTCACTGGCAAGGCGATTTTTGTTGCCCATAAACATTTTAATGCTCCTGAATGTCTTGTTAAGCAACTTATAAGTGCAGTTAATCACCACTGGTATGGATCATATAAATTGAGAACAGGTAAGAACAATTGATTTCCCTTCCTAAAGTTGATTCAGGAACCAGTTTAGTTTTGGCAACAAAAATACCATGTACAGTTTTACTAATTCCAGTTATGTATTTCTATTTTGAATTGAATTCAGTTATTTTATGCTGGCATGGTGGAATCTGAATTTGTATTTTACCTGGATAAATAATGCAGAAATCTGAATTACTTAGTCCAATTGCATAACAACCGTACCCAAATTTGGGTTAGTGACTCTTAGCTTTAGATCAAATGGGTGTGACAAAATAGATTTGAAGATCAACAGTGTGGCATGGTGGCTCAGTGGTTAGCACTGCTGCCTCACAGCACCAGGGACCCAGGTTCGATTCTGGCCCTCGGGCAACTGTCTGTGTGGAGTTTGCACATTCTCCCCTTGTCTATGTGGATTTTCACTGGTTGCTCTGGTATCCTTCCACAATCACAAAGATGTTAGGTGAATTGACCATGCTAAATTGCCCATAGTTTTCAGGAATGTGTGGGTTAGGTGCATTAGTCAGGGGTAAATGTAGAGTAATAGGGTAGGGAAAATGGTCTGGATGGGTTACTCTTCTGAGGCTCAGAGTGGACGTGTTGGGCCAAATGGTCTGTTTCCATACTATAGGGATTCAATGTCTACCTGGCAGGCACAAGAGATGCTGTTGCAAAGATGGTACTGTATATTGGAAACTTTGGGAGGAATTTACCCCTCCCTTGTGTCACATGAACAATGGTGTGAAAGTTGGGGCTGTGAGGGGGAGAATGAAAAAGAAATGTGATTTTTGATTAGATTATCTACAGTGTGGAAACAGGCCATTCAGCCCCACAAGTCCACACTGATCCTCTGAACATTAACCCACCTAGACTCATTTCCCTCTGACTAATGAACTTAACACTATGGGCAATTTACCTAACCTGCACATCTTTGGATTGTGGGAGGAAACCAGAGCACCCAGAGGAAACACATGCAAACATGGGGAGAATGTGCAAATTCTACACAGGCAATCATTCGAGGCAAGAACTGAACCCAGGTCCCTGGCACTGTTAGGCAGAAGTGCTAACCACTGAGCCACCGCGCCACCCTCATGTTGAGAAAAACTCCTGATTTTTCTTAAGCCACAAATCATGACTTCAGAATTTCATAATACAGCTGTTAGTACCTCTATTTTCACACATTTGCATTTCATTAAAGCCGCAATTCACCTTATGCCACTGCCAATTCTCCTCTCCTGAGAAACTACACAGCACAAATTCTTGACTTGAAAATTAGAGCAGGAACTTGGCTGCTGAAGCTTGTGGAAAACTTGTCCTGGCCATTGTACAACTGCTTCTTGATGTCCCTGTATGCTTCATGGCTACCATCCTTCTTGACCGTTCATTCATACAACTTGGCATTAATTGACCACCAGCACTTTAGCCTTTCAGTGCTTTACTTTGTTGCTCAGGGAAACATAAAAAGAATGTTTCCGCTAGGTTACTTTGCAAGCAGGGACACACAAACACCAACTCCAGATGCTTTTGAGCTTACACAGACACACATACCTTATGACCTATTGTTTACCTTCCTAGCACTTATTCATTCACTGTTTAATGAAATGGTCATTGGAGCCACAGGGACAGCAATGGAAAGGGAAATGGGAACATGAAGGAAAAGGGGAAATTCATGCATCACAGGTGGAATCTGCAAGATACTCACACTGAAACTAAATTAGAACCTTGTCAAATTGGATCGAAAGTCAACTGTGGAAGACTTCCATGAATGGTTACCCCCACCTGTAAACATACCACCTATTTCCATGATGCCCGTGCTTTAATGAATCTATACTTGGATATAGTCTGAAAATCATAAGCACCCAAATTTCCAGTAAAGGCTCCCAATTAGTGAGGCTCTTTGTTGGATGTAAATCAGGAAGTTACCATACTGAGTTCATGAGAAACAAAACACATCATGCATGTACATGAGAGATGAATATTGGAAAAGGAAATGAATACAAAGGTGAAAAGAAGATTAAAACATATAAATATTATATTTTCTCCCTCCAATTTTCTCCTCTCAAAGATGTGGCTTGATGATGGAGTGCAACTGTATAGCAATTCTATAAGCATTGAAATAAGGAATTTACTATTCATCCAATTTTAACCCATGAAGTTTTTGTCAGTCATTGATCATTAGAGACCAATGAGGAATGGTATCCTATCTTCTTGCTTCTTTCCCTCTCCTTGAGTCAAGGTTGTTTCACCTAAAATGGAACAATTTGTTAAGCAAAGACTGGGGATTGAACCTGGGATTGTTCTACATGTGTAAAGCTTAATAAAATATTGGATAATAATAATAAGCAATGTAGATGCCTTATCCTGTTTCAATATTTTCCTTTGTTCAGAACTGACATATCCAGCCCTATGGTTTCTATTCACTAGAGATGCCAAATCAAACCGCAGTGCCAAGCTAGGTAAGTGAGTCCAATGATTGCCAACTCTTCCTTACGATCACAGGGTGTTGTATATGCTACCATTTAAAACAAGTAATACATCCCAAGGTACCTCTCAAGTAAGGAGGTTGGAGGGAGATGGGGGACATTTGAATTTAGCAGGAATCAGAGGAAGTGTATCATAATAAATAGCATTTTAAAAGAATGATTTGCTTTTATGTATTTTGCAGCCATTAAGACTCAAATTTCTCAAAGCAATTCACATACAAATTATTAGTTATCCATGCCAAAATAGCTAGCATTTTGGGCAGAATAATGTATCAGAAATAATGCTAATTTGCTTAGTTTTTATTCAGGACTCATGTATGAAAACAGACTAGACCAGTTGGGACTATATTCACTGGAGTTTAGAAAATGAAGGAGATCTCATAGAAACCTATAAAATTCTAACATGATCAGACAATGTAAATGCAGGAAGGATGTTCTCAATGACCAGAGAGTTCAGAACCAGGCGTCATATTTTAAGAATACAGGCTTAGGGTAAGGCCATTTAGGACTGAGATGAAGAGAAATTTCTTCACCCAGACAGTGGTGAACCTGTGGAAATCTCTGCCACAGAAAATAGTTGAGACCAAGACATTCAATGTTTTCAGGAAGGAGTTAGATATAGTTCTAAGGGCTAAAGGGATCAAAGGATATTGTAAAAAGCAGGAAAGGGTTAGATGATCAATTATGACCATGCTGAATGGCAGAGTAGGTTTGAATGGCCAAATGCCTACTTTTTCTCCCATTTTCTGTTTTTATCTATGCTCCTTTAATTCTGTTTCTTGTGGTCATCAATTTTAATTGTTTCACCACTGGTGCCATGCCTTCAGTTGCCTGGGCTCCAAGCTCTGAAATTAACTTCCTAAACATCGCCAACTCCCTAATTCACTTTCCTCCTTTAAGATGCTCCTTAAAACCTATGTTTTTGACTGAGCTTTTGCACCTCTAACTGATTATCTCCTTATATGGCTTAGCATCATACTTTGTTGTATAATGCTCTGTGAAACAACATGGGATGTTTCATTAAATATGTTATATAAATATAAGCTGTCATTGTTGAAAGCTTAATTGTTTACTTCTAACTACTGTGTCCCAAGATCTAATTGCCCCTTTCCCTGTCCCTTACCATCTAATTGTGTCATAAGACTGATACTTATAGAAATTAATCGACGCATCACTCAAATATTCTTTATTTTATTTCGTTTGGAAGCATTCTGAAAACACAGTCTGTGATGTCTACATAATAAATTACCCTGCTGATATCTAAACATTAATGGGCCACTGATGCTTGGATGAGTTCCTGGAGGACAAGTAAATCTCAGCATGAGTAATGGGATGGGGTCAGAAGAGTGAAGAGAAATGAAAAGGTCATAATAAACGTTTTTAATGGTGGCTTAAAGTGTCATTTTAAACTCTAAGTTTTCTTCCCTCATTAGACCAGCCAGTGTCATGTGACCAGGAACGTCGATCTGCCATCGAAGAAGCAAAACAGCATCAGTACGAGGGAGCCTTTGTTCCACAGTGCAGCTCAAATGGATTATACAAACAGGTGCAGTGCCACCAAGCTACTGGATACTGTTGGTGTGTTCGAGTTGATTCAGGACATCCGATCCAAGGCACAACTGCACGGTGAGCGCTACACTAGATAAACAGGACTAAGACAAACTTCAAATGGCAGTAGTCTTACTGAGATTGGCAGTGTGTCAAGGATGAGGCAGTATGAATACATCATAAAAGGAAGATCAAAGATCAAACTTTTGTAGAAGTTTATTCTCCTTTTAATCAGCATTATATCTGAGTTGAGGGAAAATAGTTGCAAATATAAAAGTCTGAGAATAAATGTTTCTAAGTATTGAAATCCATAAATTATCTCCATTCTATAATTCTAATTCCAGGAGAATGAATTATGTTGTTTGAAATTCAATCTCTCATCCAAGTGAAAAGGTGCACCTCCTCCATTGCAGGCCTCAGGTGAAATACCCAGTGAGTTTACAGTTTGCTCCTTTAAAAATCTCCCCGAGACATACTTTATTGATGTCATATCCTAATTGTCTCATTATGTGGTTCAGTGTCAGATTTTATCATTGCATTCCCATGAAGCAACTTGATGTTTAACTAAAGCTTAGGCAATGTTGTGTAAGTTGTTCCTATTAAGGTCACATACTTAGTTTCAAGACAACCACTGATCTGCAGTTATTCTCTCCAATTTCAAAATCATCATGGAAGAAACAGCTGGGTCAATATTATTTACAAAGAAGTTTTGTTTTGGGAGGAACAGCCACTAGTAACAAGAATAGCATGCAGTACAATATGCCATAAGAGGAGTGCAATTTGTTTTACTCACTTATGGGATGTGGGTGTCAATGGCAAGGCCAGTATTTATTATACATCTGTAATTGCTTTTCAGAAGGTGCTGATGATGCTTTTTTACTTTCATAATTTTTTTGCAAAAGCAGGACACCATATCTTTACTGGATGATTTATCCGTTGGTTAAAAGTGCAGATTCACAGCTTTATTTGAGTCTCAGGAATCAGAAAGAAATGAGTTGAACAGCTCAAAATAGAAAAGAATTACATTGAAATATGAGCAGCAGAATCTAGCAGGCACCTTAAAATCTGAAGCTTTTGAAATTAATATTTAAACCAGAGGATTTCAACTTACTCTCCCATTCTTTGCAGTAACCAGACACCTGATTGTGGCAGTGCTGGAAGGTCAAAAATCTCTGAGATGGCTCCCCTTTTCAGAGATAGGAAACTCCAAGGTTTGTAATTTAGAAATTAGTATGACTATGACAAAAGAATAAAGTATTAATAGATGATTGCCTGCATGATATTTTTACAAAAGTGTCATGATGATAACAGAGATGCATGAGCCATTGGTAAGCCAACCTCTGGAGATATCGATAATATGACAACATTAACTTTGACATTCCTTTACCTGTGTCAGTATAGCTCAATGGTTGTACTTCTGCTTCAGTTATCAGATTGTGTGTTCAAGCTCTTCCTCAAGGATTTGAGTTCTTAATCTAGTTTGATATTCCAGGAAGGATGGTGCTGAGTTTCAATTAAGATATTAAAATGGATTCCCAATTTAGTTGATGTAAAATAACTCCTGCTATATTCCTAATGTGAATATGCCATGGCTTTAAGAGGTTGTTTCGGCCTTTTTTTAAAAAACAGACAGATTGAAGGAGAAGTGCAGAGCAGTGTGTAAGAGAATAAATAGCTTGGGATGCCTTGAGTTTTTTTTGAGAGTTGGAAAATTAGAAGCAGCCTGAGTGGGTGTGGTCGAGCTTTGGTACCAGGGATCTTTGGTTTAGGTTTTAACAGAAGTTGCTGGGGTTGTGAAAAACTTGCCACATCTGTCTTTGCTACACCTAAAAACTAAAGTTATCTCTCTCAGAATTGTCTTTTGATGTTCTTCCTTGCACATGACAACGAAACTAATTCATTCATTAATTCCAGGATTGGAGAACTGCATATAAGGCAAACTGTTTTCTGAATTTGCCTTTTGCCAAAGCTGTGTGTTACTATATTGGAACAGTTAATTTTGTATTACTATTACTAGTAATAGTAATTGTTCTGTTAAGTTTTCCAATAGAGTTGTTATTCCAATTCCTTTTCTCTTTTGTTGTATTTTAACTGTTGTGGATGAATGAAATGTGTTTTGCTTTAAATCTAGTAGTTTAACCAATTAAATTGCAACTGAATGCAACACCTTACATTTACCTTTAAAACATGAAAAAAAATAGTGTTTAAACTATCTTCTGAATAGATTGAGGGGGTTTCGTCTGGTCCATAACACTAAAGAATACCAAGTTTTCCTGGTATTGCGGCAAAGGCTTGTCCCCTTATCAATGCCATTAAAATTAGATTAATTAGATTAACTGGTCATATCATTTGCTGTTTGTGGGATCTCATTTTATTCTTATTACCTGCTGTGTTTGTTTAGTTGGAATGAAGGGAAGACAATCTAAAACATGTTGGTATTGGATGTAGGTTTGCTCATTGAGCTGGAAGGTTCATTTCCAGACATTTCATCACCATACTAGGTAACATCTGCAGTGGGCCTCCGAGCAAAGCACTGTTGATAATTCCTGCTTTTTATTTATATGATTGGATTTCTTTGGGTTGGTGATGTCATTTCCTGTGGTGACATCATTTCCTGTTCTTTTTCTCAGGGGTTGGTAGATGGGGTCTAATTCGATATGTTTGTTGATAGAGTTCCGGTTGGAATGCCATGCTTCTAGGAATTTTCATTCATGTCTCTGTTTGGCTTGCCCTAGGATGGATGTGTTGTCCCAGTCGAAGTGGTGTCCTTCCTTACCTGAATGTAAGGATACTTGTGAGAGAGGGTCATATTGTTTTGTGGCTAGTTGATGTTCATGTATTCTGGTGGCTAGTTTTCTGCCTGTTTGTCTAATGTAGTGTTTGTTACAGTCCTTGCATGGTATTTTGTAAATGACATTAGCTTTGCTTATTATCTGTATAGGCTCTTTCAAATTCATTAACTGCTGTTTTAGTGTGCTTGTGGGTTTGTGGGCTACCATGATGCCAATTGTTATCCTACCTGCAGACAAAGGACGCTTGACAGTCATTCTAAATCGAAGAAACTACATTGAAAAAAACGAACACACTAATTACAGATACCAACACTTACCAACAAATGACGGTAGACACAACCCCACAATTTAAAAAACTGAATCACAGCCCTACTCAAAGAACTTCAGAAATCTGGAGAAATAAATAAGACCGACTTCCAAAAAAATGAAACCACATAGATCCAACACACTGCGCTTCTACGGATTACCCAAAATTTACAAATCAGGAACCCCCTCAGACTCATAGTGTTCCTACCTGGAACACCAACCTACAGGTTGGCCAAGGAGCTACATGAAAGACTAAAACACTTAGTAGAAGACTCACGCCACTCCATCCACTCCACACAAGAATTCCTGAAGACCATCAAAGACACTAAGATAGAAGAGGATGAAATAATGGTCTCCTTTGATACAACAGCCTTGTTTACATCAATCAACATTTACCTGGCCAAGGAAATACTGACTACATTATTAGAAAACCCAAAGACACATACACCAAACACCAGTACTCCATCAGCAAGGGCAGTATCGTGAAGCTAGTGGACCTATGCCTTACCATAAACTTCACCTTTAACAACAAAACTTACAGACAAACTAACTGAACACCCATAGGATCTCCAATATCAGGGTTCTTAGCAGAGGCAGTAATGCAGAGACTCGAACAAACAGTTCTGCCAACAATCCAACCCAAACTTTGGGACCACTACTTGGATGATACCTTTGTCATCACTAAACGAAACAAATTAGAGGAAACTTTCAAGACCATCAGTAATACCCTTACTGGCATAAAATTCACTAAAGAGGAGGAAAACAACAGCAAACTGTCATTCCTAGATGTCACAGCAGAGAGAACAGCCAATGGGGAGCTTCAAACCAGCTTCTACAGGAAAACAACACATATGGACCAAACATTGAACTACAGAAGCAATCATCCCAACATCCACAATCGAAGCTGCGTAGAACATTATTCCAATGAGCCACTACACACTGCAGCACAGAGGAACTACACAGAGCAGAGGAAAATCACCTATACAGTGTATTCAAAAAGAACGGGTACCCAATGAACACAGTCCACAGATTTCTCAGCAACAAACTCAAACAAGCAGACAAAACATGTCCAGAAACCCTAGCCACTCTCCCTTAAATCAAAGACATCTCGGAAATGACTGCCATACTACTCGGACCTCTTGGCATCATGGTAGCCCACAAACCCACCAACACAATAAAACAGCAGCTAATGAACTTAAAAGAGCCCATATAGACAACAAGCAAAACTGATGTTATTTACAAAATACGTTGCAAGGACTGTAACAAACACTACATTGGACAAACAGGCAGAAAACTAGCCACCAGGAAACATGAACATCAACTAGCCATAAAACGACATGACCCTCTCTCACTCATATTCTTACATACAGATAAGGAAGGACACCACTTTGAATGGGACAATTCATCCATCCTACAACAAGCCAAACAGAGACACGCATAAGAATTCCTAGAAGTATGGCATTCCAACCAGAAACTCTATCAACAAATACATCAAGTTAGACCCCATCTACCACCCCCTGAGAAAAAGAGCTGGAAATAACATCACTACAGGAAGTGATGTCACAACAGGAAATGACATCACCAACCCAAAGAAATCCAATCATATAAATAAAAAGCAGGAATTATCAACAGTGCTTCGCTTGGAGGCCCACTGAAGATGTTACCTAGTATGGTGATGAAACATCTGGAAATGAGCCTTCCAGCTCAGTGAGCAAACATACATCCAGAACCTCAGCCTGAGCTATAAATCTTCTCAAAACTCGCTAACATGTTGGTATGAATCACTAATCTTTATTATGTTTCAGGTTGTCCTGGTGGAAAGAAGACTGAATTTGTGGCAGGATTACTAAAGTCCCTCATCATGGACATGGACCAGTTTGGTTACCATCCAACATGGAGAAGGTATACTTCAACTATTTTAAGGCTTAAAGGGGAAAGCATGTAGCTTTCATTATGCCCTGGTACCCTGTACAACTACAAAAAGTTCTCACTTTATTGTTTACTGCTATTGAATAAATGTTACTGGAATGGCTGCTAAACTAGTATATTTTATGATATAGTAAATTCAAGCTGTGCAACTGAATGCTGCTTTGGCAATTGGAATAAACTCTCCTAATTATTGGGTTCTATGTGAAAATAATTCAGTCTAATCTACAGCCTATAAGTGTGATTTTATAGTACAAAACATCTCCCTAATTCAGGATAAATTCTTGTTAAACTAATAACTTCAATCATACAGTACATGGCATAAGAATAAATGGTGTAGGAAGTGGAAATGTTGCACTCATATAATTGGTTGCACTTTGCAAATGGATTATATTTGAAGTGTTTCATTGGAAAACTGCAGGAATTTCTTCCAACACATATTTTATCTTGGAGTTCTTGAAACTGACAGCTGATATCATTTCTTGGCAATCCCTCTGAAAATTAATTTTCAACCAAAGGACGGGAAAATGCTTCATTCCTCAGTTCTGACATTTCAAACTTTGGTAAGCTCTGATGAGATGTTCCAGACAGTTGACAGTGCCATTGAAGTAATTCTGCACTCTCTCTGGTTGTTCTTTCTTTATGTATTTGCAAAGTTCCTCTCAACTGCTCTTGTTCTGCCAATGTAACTTCACTGAAAGCATACTTCAAATTGGATTTGCATAGGATACTATCATATTCAATATTATCCTTATCTGGAGGTATTACAAGATATTGTAATTCCTGCTTTACCTTTAACAAATGTTCAAGGAGTTGGACACACTTGAACATATCTGGGTAATACACTGTTGGACTGTCAATGAGATAATAAAACAGATTCGCTTCAATGCAGTACTCTGTAGGTACCAATTGTATTTGAGGACTCCTTCAATGAATAGCAAGCATGTTGTCTGAATCATTTACACTGCCTTCAGCAAGATTAGATTAAAACACCTAAACTTTAGTGTGTTGTATCTTTACAAGTTTCATTAAGTAGGACAAAAAAGGGCAACATGTCCAAAAGCATAGTACGTAGTCATTCAAAAATTATAATTTAATTGTTAAAGTTAGTTGTTACAAATGTGGTGCATGCTTTTGCTATTTTATTGCAAAAAGAGTTATTCTACAGTGAAGTCCAATTCACATTGTTATTTCTTCCTCACACTTTCTACATTATTATTTTAAAGTTGAGAAATGAGAAAGAACGACAAAGCTGAAAAGAAGAGGAAGTACAGAGATATCATAGTGGATGTCTAGATATGGGACTAATATTCAAGCATGAACAGGAATATGCTTTTAATTAATTTATTGTAAGGAGATGAGCGTCAGTGACAAGCCAGCATTTATTGCCCATTCCTAATTATGCCTACAAAGGGTAATGGTGGGTTTTTTTAATGAACCACTGCAGTCTGTGTGGTGAGGGTATTCCCATAATAACATAAGGTTCTGGGATTGTGACCCAGCAACAGTTGAGTACTGAGAGCAATCTGGATGCCTGATTAAGATTAGGTCCTTTTTTCATTTGGCAAGAATCAGATTTGGGATATGCTGCTTTGCATACCATTGTATAAGTGACAGCCAATACACAAATGTCTTCTACTTCTCTGCAGAGTTTCTGAAGGATCTACTAGTTTCCTGTTGGAGGATCGTGCTATTCGCTGGTATTTTGGGAGACTTGACAAGGACTTCAACAACGAGATCTCTGAGAAAGAGCTGAGGCCCTTTAAAGTTTACCTGAGGAAGAATGCCAAGCCAAAGAAGTGCACAAGAAAGTTTATAGAATACTGTGACCTTAACAGCAGCAAGTCCATTTCATTGCACGAGCTGAAGGGATGCTTGGGGTTCATCAAAAGCAGAAGTAGGCCTTTGTTTTAATGACTTTTTGTCTTCACATTTATCAAAGTGAAGATGTTCGTGCAGAAATATGGGGAGTAAGTACAGTATAGAAGTTATGTGACTGAATTAATAACCCAGAAGTCTATATGTTAATTTGGTGGATTGGAGTCTATTTTGCTTCTTTGACTATTGTAACCACCTTCCCAAACTCACCTGTTACCAAAGCAAAATAGGAAATGTCTGGAGAAACTCAGCAGGCCTGGGTGTATCTGTGGCGAGAAAGCAGAGTTAAAGTTTCGACTCCAGTGACCTTTGTTCTGAACTCAGTTCTAATGTTACCTCTGCTTTCTCTCTGCAGATGCTGCCAGATCTGCTGAGTATCTCCAGCAATTTCTGTTTTTGTTCTGGATTTCCAGCATATGCAGTTCTTTGGTTTTTTTTTGTTCATCGGTTACCAAGTTTATCAACTGCATTAAGAATATATATTGTATATAGACTGGTACAATGCCTGACTTGACCAATATCACTGTCATAAACTGAGTGTCTATCGTCATCTCAAAATGCTTTTACAATGAGTGTATTGGCTGACACAATATTCTGGAAGTACCACAGAGACTGTGTAATGAATATCAAGGTCACTACAATGAAGGTCTGTTTTTGACCAATTGCTTCATTTTGTTGATAGTTATGGATCTATTTTATTAATAAATCTTCTCAGCTATCTGCTGTTAACCTCCATATTGCATGATTGAAGCAAAGGGCTCTTCACTTCAGCAACATTTTACATTGGCCATGTTTTATATTGTTTCAGAGTTTTGAGTTTATTTGCTTACAAATTTTCACTGGACAGCACTGCTTAACATCAGCAGAGGGCAGTTTGCAAATATTTGCATTTTGTCCTGTGACTTCTCAGTGTAAACCAAGAATTATGCTGAAGCATGGTTTGGAAAGATCTTCAGAGGGATCAAGATCCATTTCTGTGACCTTTTATTCTGTTTACAGCTACATATACAATCTACTGTGAGCGGTTGTGGTTTGGGAACTTCAAATTCGTAAACAACATACCGAGACAAAGGAAGTTGGTTAGCTCAGTTGGTTGAATGCCTAGTTTGCAATGCTGAGTGACACCAACAAGTGTGAGTTAAATTCCTGTAATGGCTGAGATCACCATGAAGGTCCACCTTCTCAGTTTTGTCTGAAGCATGGTAACTCTCAGGTTAAAGTCACCACCAGTTGTCTTTCTCTAACGAGAGTGCAACCGTACAGTACTCTGGAACTATTGCAGTTTTACCCTTACCTGTACAAAACAGATGCCGAAGAGTATCTCTGGAACAGAGATATATGTACTCCCCCACACTCTTATTTATATGCTGACAGAAAACACAAAGTCCACCCCTCCCCCCACATACATAGTCCCACATCTTGCATCCATAAAGATTACTGATGACATCCAATAAGAACTTGATAAGGATTCAACCAGACTGTGCTTGCAAAGTTCCCAATAGTGTGTTTCTGTAATTGGACAACATTTACTGGATAATCCTTACTGTACAACAATTACACTGACAACCAATTTAGGATTTTCAGTTGGTTTACAGTGTGGGGCATTTATGCTTACCAGAGGCTATGTCTCAACTATGTATACAGGTCTCTGTTCTTTACACAACAAAAAAACATGTACATACGTTGCACCTGTTTCAACTCAACAAAATAGGTGATAGCTATTTGCTTGTTCATTTCACAATCAGTGTCAACCTGTTCAATTTATCTTTTAAACAAAGCTTGGCAGTTAACTGTCATAGAGTCATTGAGTCTAGAGATGTACAGCATGGAAACAGCCCCTTCGGTCCAACCTGTCCATGCCGACCAGATATCCCAACCCAATCTAGTCCCACCTGCCAGCACCCGGCCCATATCCCTCCAAACTCTTCCTATTCATATACCAATCCAAATGCCTCTTAAATGTTGCAATTGTACCAGCTTCCACCACATCATCTGGCAGCTCATTCCATATACGTACCACCCTCTGCGTGAAAAAGTTGCCTCTTAGGTCTCGTTTATATCTTTCCCCTCTCACCCTAAACCTATGCCCTCAAGTTCTGGACTCCCCGACCCCAGGGAAAAGACTTTGTCTATTTATCCTATCCATGCCCCTCATAATTTTGTACACCTCTATAAGGTCACCCCTCAGCTTCCGACGGTCCAGGGAAAACAGCCCCAGCCTGTTCAGCCTCTCCCTGTAGCTCAAATCCTCCAACCCTGGCAACATCCTTGTAAATCTTTTCTGAACCCTTTCAAGTTTCACAACATCTTTCCGATAGGAAGGAGACCAGAATTGCACGCAATATTCCAACAGTGGCCTAACCAATGTCCTGTACATCCGCAACATAACCTCCCAACTCCTGTACTCAAAACTCTGACCAGTAAAGGAAAGCATACCAAATGCCTTCTTCACTATCCTATCTACCTGCAACTCCACTTTCAAGGAGCTATGAACCTGCACTCCAAGGTCTCTTTGTTGAGCAACACTCTGTAGGACCGTACCATTAAGTATATAAGTCCTGCTAAGATTCATTTTCCCAAAATGCAACACCTCGCATTTATCTGAATTAAACTCCATCTGCCACTTCTCAGCCTATTGGCCCATCTAGTCCAGATCCTGTTGTAATCTGAGGTAACCCTCTTTGCTGTCCACTACACCTCCAATTTTGATGACATCTGCAAACTAACTGTACCTCTTATGCTCGCATCCAAATCATTTATGTAAATGACAAAATGTAGAGGACCCAGCACCGATCCTTGCGGCATTCCACTGGTCACAGGCCTCCAGTCTGAAAAACAACCCTCCACCACCATCCTCTGTCTTCTACCTTTGAGCCAGTTCTGTATCCAAATGGCTAGTTCTCCCTGTATTCCATGAAATCTAACCTTGCTAATCAGTCTCCCATGGGGAATCTTGTCAAATGCCTTACTGAAATTCATATAGATCACATCTACTGCTCTGCCCTCATCAATCTTCTTTGTTACTTCTTCAAAAAACTCAATCAAGTTTGTGAGACATGATTTCCCACTCACAAAGCCATGTTGACTATCCCTAATCAGTCCTTGCCTTTCCAAATACATGTACACCCTGTCCCTCAGGACTCCCTCCAACAACTTGCCCATCACTGGAGTCAGGCTCACTGGTCTATAGTTTCCTGGTTTGTCTTTACCGCCTTCTTAAACAGTGGCACCACGTTTGCCAACCTCCAGTCTTCCGGCACCTCACCTGTGACTATCGATGATAACAAATATCTCAGCAAGAGGCCCAGCAATCACTTCTGTAGCTTCCCACAGAGTTCTCGGGTACACCTGATCAGGTCCTGGGAATTTATCCACCTTTAACCGTTTCAAGACATCCAGCACTTCCTCCTCTGTAATCTGGACATTTTGCAAGATGTCACCATCTATTTCCCTACAGTCTACATCTTCCATATCCTTTTCCACAGTAAATACTGATACAAAATATTCATTTAGCTTCTCCCCCATGTGGCTCCATACAAAGGCCGCTTTGCTGATCTTTGAGGGTGAGCTGAAACTTTATTGCTGGAACAGCACAGCAGGTCAGGCAGCATCTAGGGAACAGAAGATTCGACGTTTCGGGCACATGCCCTTCTTCAGGAATTCTTTGAGGGGCCCTATTCTCTCCCTAGTTACCCTTTTGTCTTTAATATATTTGTAAAAACCCTTTGAATTCTCCTTAATTCTATTTGCCAAAGCTATCTCATGTCCCCGTTTTGCCCTCCTGATTTCCCTCTTAAGTATACTCCTACTTCCTTTATACTCTTCTAAGGATTCACTCGATCTATCCTGTCTATACCTGACATATGCTTCCTTCTTTTTCTTAACCAAACCCTCAATTTCTTTCGTCATCCAGCATTCCCTATACCTACCAGCCTTCCCTTTCACCCTGACAGGAATATACTTTCTCTGGATTCTCGTTATCTCATTTCTGAAGGCTTCCCATTTTCCAGCCATCCCTTTACCTGGAAACATCTGCCCCCAATCAGCTTTTGAAAGTTCTTGCCTAATACCGTCAAAATTGGCCTTTCTCCAATTTAGAACTTCAACTTTTAGATCTGGTCTATCCTTTTCCATCACTATTTTAAAACAAATAGAATTATGGTCACTGGCCCCAAAGTGCTCCCCCACTGACACCTCAGTCACCTGCCCTGCCTTATTTCCCAAGAGTAAGTCAAGTTTTGCACCTTCTCTAGTAGGCACATCCACATACTGAATCAGAAAATTGTCTTGTACACACTTAAGAAATTCCTCTCCATCTAAACCTTTAACACTATGGCAGTCCCAGTCTATGCTTGGAAAGTTAAAATCCCCTACCATAACTACCCTATTATTTTTACAGATAGCTGAGATCTCCTTTCAAGTTTGTTTCTCAATTTCTCTCTGACTTTTGGGGGGTCTATAATACAATCCCAATAAGGTGAGCATCCCTTTCTTATTTCTCAGTTCCACCCAAATAACTTCCCTGGATGTATTTCCAGGAATATCCTCCCTCAGCACAGCTGTAATGCTATCCCTTATCAAAAATGTCACTCCCCCTCCTCTCTTGCCTCCCTTTCTATCCTTCCTGTAGCATTTGTATCCTGGAACATTAAGCTGCCAGTCCTGCCCATCCCTGAGCCATATTTCTGTAATTGCTATGATATCCCAGTCCCATGTTCCTAACCATGACCTGAGTTCATCTGCCTTCCTTGTTAGGCCCCTTGCATTGAAATAAATGCAGTAAAATTTATTAGTCCTACCTTGTCCCTGCCTGCCCTGACTGTTTGACTCACTTCTGTTCTCAGCTGTACCCATCTCAGATCGGTCTCTTTCCTCACTAGCTCCCTGGGTCCCCCCCACCTTACTAGTTTAAATCCTCCTGAGCAGTTCTAGCAAATTTCCCTGCCAGTATATTAGTCCCCTTACAATTTAGGTGTAATCCGTCCTCTTTGTACAGGTCACTTCTACCCAAAAGAGATTCCAATGATCCAAAAATGTGAATCCTTCTCCCATACACTAGCTCCTCAGCCATGCATTCACCTGCTCTATCCTCCTATTCCTGCCCTCACTAGCTTGTAGCACTTGGAGTAATCCAGATATTACTATCCTTGAGGACCTCCGTTTTAAATTTCTGCCTAACTCTCTGTAATCTCCCTTCAGAATCTCAACCTTTTCCCTTCCTATGTCGTTGGTTCCAATGTGGGCAATGTGGTCAGTCATAATTAAGTGGTGCATTCTTCATGGTAAAACCTCTACCAATCAGAATACACTTACTAACTAATCTCCTGCAGGAGTTTCCCCTTACATTGATATAATTGTGAATTGCCTTGATTCGTGCAAAATGAGAAGCTTCAACAAAAGTGTCATTTTTACGCAATACGCATGTCCTGTACTACCAAATGACTATTAGACTTACACAAACTCATTTCAATTAGGACATATTGACAGAAAATAGAAGAGACTCGCATTCTTTTCAGTAATGATCTTGAATCTCTCCTATCTATGTATCTTGTTTTGATCATGCTGATAATTCCTGGCATTTTCTTTCCACTGGAGTGTGACAGTACAAGGGAAGGAGAAGTAAAGCTAGATATGGAAGTAGAGCTAACCCATCAACCCGATGAATTGGGAAGTCCGCTCTTTGAGCTTACACTTTCAAAAGAGGGATTCACTATCACAAAGCTAGGATAGTTTTTGACTCAATTTCTCTCTCATGTTTTCATTTACTATCTAAGAAAAGAGAAAAAAATGGAACTTTACTTTTGTAGCAACAAACCATGTCTCTCAAGCATACCGATATATCACATTCAATCAATTATCTTGAATTTCAGTGACCGTTGTTAGGAAGCTGTTAAAGAAGGATTGTAAAGAAAAGAGGAGAGCAGGGATAGCAGTTGAGGCAACTGGTTTGCAGACTTTTGGGGCACATGTGATGATTATAGTTTTGGCACAGGTTAATTTCCTCTGGATAAAAGGGCACAAATGGAAACTGTATGCCAAGGAACTAATCTGTGTTGACAGTTCTCATCACTCTCTCCCCACAAGGTGTTCACTTAATAAAAACTGGTTGCAGAGTAGGGTCTAACACAGGTCTGAGGCCAACAGCCTTACAAAGCTTTGTGCTAACCTAGGTTCTTGTTTGTTCACATATTTTTGTGGTTAAACATTTTGTACATATAGTAACAGATGTCAGCAAGCTCATAAATCAATGTGCCACATGATTTACCTAAATCTAATGTGTTTGAAGTGAGAAAAGATGTGACGAGTGATTAAATACACATAAAATTAGTTATGTTTCTTTAGCAGCAGAAGGTAAAATTTGACAGTGTAGTTAAAAAAAAGATTCTTGCACATTAAAGATTCACACTTTTAAAAAACATCTTTTGTGTTATTTTTCTCTCTTAAAAGAACACCATGGTCAGCTCTATAAAGTAAATAGCCATTTGAATCATAGATGGTTTTTAGCTTCACAAATATTCTGGGTTGCTTTACAAAGAATCAGGTACCGAACAAGGGTTTGGCAATGGGATCCAGTAAAGTGACCATCTTGAATGTTGGCTTTCACTGCAATTGGAAGGATTTGGAGTAGGAATGGATTTCAGGGTCCTGTAGCATGATGACTGAAGCAACCCTTTTTATTTTGCAGCCTTGCGCAGTGATTCCTTGTTTTGGATTTATGAAGTATTTTTCCAAATCCACCTTGTTTTCATTTTTCTAGGAGTCTAGATAATAAGAGTCACTAAGAAAAAAGGTGTTACTTAGTCCATCATGTCTTTGTCAGCTAGATAATAGAAAAAAAGGGCAGAAATTGGAGAAATTGTGACACAGAGAGCCTCTGAGCAGGGTGTCCAACACTTAAGATTCTTGCTCTAGGACTTTATATCAGTGGAAGGTGTGGTCATAACATAGTTAAACAGGTTGATTGTCAACCTGCAAATCTTTTCAACACACTTAACAGGTTGTAAAAGTGAAAAGACTCATGGTCAATCATGTCTGATGCTCCTCAAGTTATATGCCCTGGTATTAGGCTAACAATTTGTTCCCAGAAAATCAACCTAGAGAAAACAGATCTACTTTGTCTGCAGCATGTGTCCCTAGACGGAGGAAGAGGCAACAAATCAACTGATTATAATAGAGGGACTAATTATATTTATGATTTAAAATTTTATATAAGGAGACTAGCTCAGCAGGGGGATGGGAACCAGAGGTGTAGCTGCACTGCACAGGAGGATGAGAGTAGGAAAGACAGGGACAGGATTTCAGGGTCACAGGAATATGCTGGCAGACAGCGAAGTGGTTTGAAGTGTGTCTACTTCAACGCCAGAAGTACCCAAAATAAGGTAGGTGAGCTTGCAGCATGGATAGGTACTTGGGACTTTGATGTTGTGGCCATTTCAGAGACATGGATAGAGCAGGGTGAGGAATGGATGTTGCAGGTTCCAGGGTTTAGATATTTCATTAAAAACAGGCAAGGCGGTAAAAGAGGGGGAGGTGTAGCCTTGTTAGTCAAAGATAGTATAACGGTGGCTGACAGAACTTTTGATGAGGACTCGTCTACTGAGGTAGTGTGGGCTGAGGTTAGAAACAGGAGAGGAGAGGTCACACTTTTTGGAGTTTTTTTATAGGCCTCTGCAGAATTCCAGGGAGGTGGAAGAGAGGATTATCAACATTATCCTAGATAGGAGTGAAAGGAACAGGGTGGTCATTATGGGGGACTTTAACTTCCCCAACATTGATTAGAAATGCTATATCTCTAGTATGTTGAATGGATCAGTTTTTGTCCACTGTGTACAGGAGGGATTCCTGACATAGTATGTCGAAGGGCCGACAAGAGGGGAGGCCACACTGGATCTGGTGCTTGGTAATGAACCAGGCCAGGTGTTTGATTTAGTTGCAGGTGAGCACTGTGGAGAGAGACCATAATTCAGTTACGTTTAGTTTAGCAATGGAAAGGGATCAGTACATGCCACAGGTCAAGAGTTAACAATGGGGCAAGGGCAATTATAATGCGATTAGGCAAGAATTAGAATGCATAGAATGGGGTAGCAAAATGCAGGGGATGCAGACAATCGAAATGTGGAGTTGGTTTAAGGAACAGATATTACGTGTCCTTGATAGGTATGTCCCTGTCAGGCAGGGAGGAAGTGATAAGGTAAGGGAACCGTGGTTTACGACAGAAATGATATCTCTTGTTAAGAAGAAGAAAGAGGCGTATGTGTTGATGAGGCAAGATGGTACAGATGAGGCGCTGGAGAGTTATAGATCAGCTCGGAAGGATTTAAAGAGAAAGTTAAGAAGAGCAAAGAGAGGACGCAAGCAGTCTTTAGCAAATAGAATAAAGGAGAAGCCTAAAGCTTTCTATCGGTATGTGAGGAATAAAAGGATGGTTAGGGTAGGAATAGGGCCAGTCAAAGACAGAAGTGAGAAGTTGAGTGTGGACCCTGTAGAGATCGGACAGGTGCTAAATGAACATTTCTCCTCTGTGTTTACTCAGGAAAAGGAGATTATTGTAGATAGAAAAATGAGGTACGAGATATTAGACTAGAAAGGATTGAGGTTAGCTACGCACAGGTGTTATCAATTCTAGAAGGAGTGAAAGTAGACAAGGTGCCTGGGCCGGATGGGATTCATCCGAGGATTCTCTGGGAAGCTAGGGAGGAGATAGCAGAGCCTTTGGCTTTGATATTTGAATCGTCATTGTCTACAGGTTTAGTATCTGAGGACTGGAGGATTGCAAATGTTGTGCCCTTGTTCAAGAAGGGCAGCTGAGATTACCCAGGTAATTATAGACCAGTGAGCCTTAGTTCTGTTGTAGGAAAGGTTTTGGAAAGGATTATAAGAGATAAAATTTATAATCACCTAGCAAGCAACAATTTGATTTCAGATAGTCAACATGGTTTCGTCAAGGGCAGGTTATGTTTCACAAATCTCATTGAGTTTTTCGAGAAGGTGACCAAGCATGTAGATGAGGGGAGGGCAGTTGAAGTGGTATACTTGGACTTCAGTAAAGCCTTTGATAAGGTTCCACATGGTAGGTTGATGGAGAAAATACAGAGGCATGGAATTGAAGGTGATTTAGCAGTTTGGATTAAAAACTGGCTTTCTGGAAGAAGGCAGTGAGTGGTGGTTGATGGAAAATATTCAGTCTGGAGTCCAGTTACTAGTGGTGTTCCACAAGGATCTGTTTTGGGACCATTGCTGTTTGTAATTTTTATAAATGACTTGGACGCAGGCATAGGTGGATGGATTAGTAAATTTGCAGATGACACTAAAGTCGGTGGAGTAGTGAACGGTTTGGAAGAATGTTACAGGTTGCAGGGGGATTTGGATAAATTGCAGAATTGGGCTTAGAGGTGGCAAATGGAGTTCAATGCAGCTAAATGTGAGGTGATGCACATGAGGTGATGTGAGGAAGGATAACAGGATGGCAGAGTACTTGTCAATGGAAAGATTCTTGGTAGTGTAGATGTGAAGAGGGATCTTGGAGTCCATGTGCACAGATCTCTGAAAGTTGCCACCCAGGTGGATAGTGATGTTAAGAAGGCATACGATGAGTTAGGTTTCATTGGTAGAGAGATTGAGTTCGGGAACCGCAATAGCATGCTGCAACTATACAAAACGCTGGTGCGGCCACACTTGGAATATTGTGTACAGTTCTAGTCGCCCCATTACAAAAAGGATGTGGAAGCATTGGAAAAGGTGCAGAGGAGATTTACCAGAATGTTGCCTGGTCTGGAAGGAAGATCTTATGAGGAAAGGCTGAGAGACTTGGGTCTTTTCTCATTGGAAAGAAGAAGGCTAAGGGGGGATTTGATAGAGACATACAAGATGGTCAGAGGATTAGATAGGGTAGACAGAGAAAGACTTTTTCCAGGGGTGATGACATCAGCTTGTACGAGAAGGCATAACTACAAATTGAGGGGTGATAGATTTAAGACAGATATCAGAGGCAAGTTCTTTATACAGAGAGTGGTAAGGGCGTGGAATGCCCTACCTGCTAAGGTAGTCAACTCAGCCACATTAGGGAGATTTAAACAATCTTTAGATAAGCTAATGGATAATTTTGGGATAGTGTAGGGGGATGAGCTGAGAAACGTCCACAGGTCGGCGCAACATCGAGGGCCGAAGGGCCTGTTCTGCGCTGTATTGTTCTATGTTCTATGAGACAAAGACACAACTAATGGTGGTTTCCCAACACAAAGTGAATAAGGTGGTGCCAGTATATCCAGTCTTGACCACATGTCCTAACAAAGGACACTGATTTGCATGATAGATAATTGACTCTGCGCAAGGTGTCAGGAAGAGCTCAGAGATGTATCATGCAATTCTCCCTTTCCAAGACACTGACCTATCAGGTAAGTTTTAATTACTTTTTAAAAATTCATTTCAACTGTGTAAATATCGTGGAGAAGTAAAATTGTAACTTAGTGAAGTTTATAAACAAATTCTAATTCCTAGGTGGTGGTCAGTGCTCGCAATAATGTTGCCATCTTGGTAGAAGAACCTGAGATACACTTTACCGGACAGCTGTCGGTGATTTAGTTACCCAAATTTAATTGGCCTCAATGCCCTGTAGCAGATATTCTATTTAATATTCATCCAAATGTTTTCAGTGTCCAGTAAGTTGCCTGTGGAAATTGAATTAATGGACCAGTCTGTCCTGACTGTACCCAAAGTGAAATTGGGTGCAAACTTTCTGGAGGCCAGAAATTGATGTTCTATTGCGAAACCTTTTTTGGCCTTTTGCAGACTGGCTTCAATCCCTAGTTTGTGGAAATTAAGTTGGTCTTAACTTCATTAGCTTCACTTCACAGGCATCAGGAAATTTGTTTTAAAATTAACAAATGTTAGTTTTCTTAATTCAACAAATGTGCAGAAATTTTAGAGATGCTGAATTAAGTTGTCTTTACTCTCAGATGAATATAAACCATTGCACAACCCATTGTACAATTTCTCCCCAAGTATCCTAGATAATATTTATTTTTCAACTAATATCATTAAAGAAAGTATTTTTAAAAAAGGAGCATTAGTTCCCACATTTTGGAATGTAATTATTTATTTTCCTTTTTGGAACTGTCTTCCAGGTGTGGTTATGAAGGTAAAAGCAGTTTAGATTCTTTCGAGGTGTAAAGATGTATGGTTCTATTTAATTAAGTTTAAGTTCAGATGGGCTGAGTGGTCTCCTTTGTCTGAACTCAAATCCTGAAAATGCAAACATTAAAATTCTGGTGAGAATAGGACTGAATCAATTATAATGCCTGCTTCAATCAAATGGCTTGCCATCAGTCACTTTCCAGCAAGAAGCAGTGGAGGGTCCCAGAGAAAATGTTCACAATTTTGGAAGGGAGAGCATAAGTATTATTCAAGACATACACAATATGAGTATTTTATTACCTATCTATAAATGGGCCAAATGAAATGGCCATAGCAAGCCTCACAGTTCAAAGCCAATTAGAGATGGGCAACAAATATTGACATAGCCAGTGGCACCCATGTTTCATGAAAGAAAAAAGAATTCTGATCTTTTGTTATACTTGACACAAAACTCAGTTTCTACAGGCAATTACTCTCTTACTTCTTGTATTCAAAGCATGACACAATCTTCAAAAGGTTTGAGGATAATTGCCGAGTTGAACAGTAGATTTATTTGATTGTATACATCAGATTCATGCTGCCTCTGAAAAATCACCCTAAACACCATTCTGTCTTTAATTTATTAATTGAAATGGCTTCAAATAGCAGCCGTTAGTAAATTCTTGTTAAAAAAAGAGAATAACAATGGAAGGGTTAAATTGATAAAAGTTGTTATTTTTAAATAGTTTTTTTTTGAAGATTTTCTAGGTAATGTGTTGACTCTTAAAGATGAGTTAATAATAGCTTAGTTCTTGCTGGTTGTTGACTATTTAAGTGCCCTTTTGCCATGTCAGTTCTGGTTTTGTCAAAATCATAATCAATTGATTAGAAAATCAAAATGGCCAAAATACATACTTCTTGAAATGTGGACTGAACTTTTGAGAAGTTATTTTGCATAACATGCACAACAGTCTCCAATGTTAGGAATTCTCTCAGAATCTTGTTTCTGTTGAATTTCTGCCAGTTATGTCAACTAACCATGATAGTAAATGAAAAATCCCTGACCTGAGGGAAACTTCAGGGGTAATGCCAATAAACAGAGTTAAAAATCATACAACACCAGGTTATACTCCAACAGGTTTAATTGGAAGCACACTAGCTTTCGGAGCGACGCTTCTTCATAGCTTCTTCATAATTTGTAGGAGTACCTGTGTGTGTGTATAGTGCAATGGATAGGCTCAATCCTAACACAGAATTTATAGCAAAAATTTACAGTGCAATGGAACTGAAATTATACATTGAAAAATTGATTGTCTGTTAAGCCTTTCATCTGTTAGAATACAGTGATAGTTTCACTCCTTTCATGTGTAAATCACAAACCTTTTTTTAAAAAAGTTGCATTCTCGGGTTAGCTGTTAACAATGGTGATAGCTAGACAATATGTTGAAGGTGTTGGCCCCCTGTGTTCTCTGTCTATGCCATGATGTTTAGATTGACTCTAATCTAAAAAGTGAGATAACGGAGTTTTACATGAATTCATGCAGTTTTTGAGCTCAGGGTTCTACATGAATGCATGCAGTTTTTGAGCAAAGTACAATGTAACCCTGCAAGTACAAATTCACCCCACAAAATATATGTGTGCATGTGGGTCTTTGTCTGTGTGTGTGTGTTTGTCTGGGTTGGGGGTTGTGAGTGTAAGAAAGTGTATGTGTGTGTGTATGTATTGAGTGCAGAGTGTCTTAAGTCTGTGAGGGGGTGCATGTGTGAGTGTGGGAGTGTGTGTGTCTGTAAGGGTGTGTGTGGGTGTCTGTGTGCGCGTCTGTGTGTGTGTGTGTCCGTGTGTGTGTGTGTGAGAGTGTGTGTGTGTGTAGGAGTATCTGTGTGTGTGTGTGTATAGTGCAATGGTGGTCACTTGTAATGTGACATGAACCCAAGGTCCTGGTTGAGGACCACCCTATGGGTACCGAACTTAGCTATCATTGATCCCAATGAGCCCACTGATGAACTGGAACAGTCATCACAGGGATCTGTACAGGAGCGACCAAAGAAGGTGTCAACATGGACCCCACCGGAGGGCCGCTGCCCTGGGCTTGACATGTATGCTCAAACCGTCAGGAAATATATAAATGCCAGATTCACCAGCTGTACCCACAAGGTAGAGCAAAACATCACCCGTTCACAGCGCAATGCCATCCAGGCTCTCAAAACCAATCACAACATTGTCATCAAATCAGCAGATAAAGCAGGAGCCATTGTCATTCAGAATAGAACAGATTACTCCAAGGAAGTTTACTGACAACTGAACAACCAGGAACACTACAGGCAACTACCAGCTGATCCGACCAAAGAACGCACCCGAGAATTAAACACACTGATCAGAACTTTGGATCCAGTCCTTCAGAGTTCCCTATGCACCGTCATTCCATGTACTTCTCGTGTAGGCGACTTCTACTGCTTTCCAAAGGTACACAAAGTCAACACACTAGGACGTCCCATCGTGTCGGGCAATGGGACCCTATGTGAGAATCTCTCCGGCTATGTGGAAGGCATCTTGAAACCTATTGTGCAGGAGATCTCCAGCTTCTGTCACGACACTACAGATTTCTTACAGAAACTCAGCACCCACGGACCAGTCGAACCGAGAACATTCCTCGTCACAATGGACGTTTCCACACTCTACACCAGCATCCCCCACAATGATGGCATCGCGGCACCAGCCTCAGTACTCAACACCAACAACTGCCAATCTCCAAACACCATCCTACAACTCATCCGCTTTATCCTTGATCACAATGTCTTCACCTTTGACAACCAGTTCTTCATCCAGACACACGGAACAGCCATGGGGACCAAATTTGCATCCCAATATGCCAACATTTTTATGCACAGGTTCGAACAAGACTTCTTCTCTATGCAGGATCTCCAACCAACATTGTACACCAGGTACATTGACGACATTTTCTTCCTCTGGACCCATGGCGAGGAGTCACTGACAAAACTACACTGTGACATCAACAGGTTTCATCCCACCATCAAACTCACCATGGACTACTCTTGACTATCTGTCTCATTCTTGGACACATGCATCTCCATCAAGGATGGACACCTCAGCACCACACTCTACCGCAAACCCACAGACAACCTCACAATGCTACACTTCTCCAGCTTCCACCCAAAAAACATATTAAAACAGCCATCCCCTATGGACAAGTCCTACACATACACCAGATCTGGTCAGATGAGGAAGAACGTGACGGACACCTGGAAGTACTTAAGGATGCCCTCACAAGAACGGGGTACGATGCTCAACTCATCGACCACTAGTTCCGACGTGCCACAGCAAGGAACTGTAATGACCTCCTCAGGAGACAGACACATGCTGCAACTGACAGGGTACCCTTCATTGTTCAGTATTTCCCAGGAGCTGAAAAATTACACCATGTTCTTCGTGACCTGCAACACATTATCAATGAGGATGAGCACCTCACCAAGACCTTCCCCACACCTCCACTACTTGCCTTTAAACAACCGCCAAACCTCAAACAGATCGTTGTTCGTAGCAAACTGCCCAGCTCTCAGGACAACTCCATACACCCCTGTCATGGTAGACGCTGCAAGACATGTCAGAGGGACACCTCCCACCTTGTACATGGCAGGTACTCATGTGACTCAGCCCACGTTGTCTATCTTATACATTGCAGGCAAGGATGCCCGGAGGCATGGTACATTGGGGAAACTGAGCAAAGGCTACGACAACGGATGAATGGGCACTACACAATAATCAACAGACAGGAGGGTTCCCTCCCAATTGGGGAACACTTCAGTGGTCCAGGACATTCAGCCTCGGACCTTCGGGTGACCATCCTCCAAGGTGGACTTCGGGACAGGCAGCAGAGAAAAGTGGCTGAGCAGAGGCTGATAGCTAAGTTCGGTACCCATAGGGAGGACCTCAACCAGGACCTTGGGTTCATGTCACATTACAAGTGACCACCATTGCACTAAACACACACACACACACAGATACTCCTACACATACACACTCTCACACACACACAGGCACTCCTATACACACCCACACGGACACACACACACAGACGTGCACACAGACACCCACACACACCCTTACAAACACACACACTCCCACACTCACACATGCACCCCCTCACAGACTTAAGACACTCTGCACTCACTACACACACACACACATACACTTACACTCACAACCCCCAACCCAGGCAAACACACACACACACACACAGACAAAGACCCACATGCACACATATATTTTGTGGGGTGAATTTTTACTTGCAGGGTTACATTGTACTTTGCTCAAAAACTGCATGAATTTATGTAAAACTCCGTTATCTCACTTTTAAGATTAGAGTCAATCTAAACATCATGGCATAGACAGAGAACACAAGGGGCCAACACCTTCAACATATTGTCTAGCTATCACCATTGTTAACAGCTAACCTGAGAATGCAACTTTTTTTAAAAAAAGGTTTTGTGATTTACACATGAAAGAAGTGAAACTATCACTGTATTCTAACAGATGAAAGACTTAACAGACAATCAATTTTTCAATGCATAATTTCAGTTACATCACACTGTAAATTTTTGCTATAAATTCTGCGTTAGCATTGAGCCCTCCACTGTCATTTTTTACATTATTACATTACATCCACACCGACCCGCCGAAGCGCAGCCCACCCATACCCCTACATTTACCCCTTACCTAACACTATGGGCAATTTAGCATGACCAATTCACCTTACCTGCATATCTTTGGACTGTGGGAGGAAACCGGAGCACCCAGAGGAAACCCACGCAGACACGGGGAGAATGTGCAAACTCCACACAGTCAGTCGCCTGAGGCGGGAATTGAACCCGGGTCTCTGGCGCTGTGAGGCAGAAGTGCTAACCACTGTGCCACTGTGCCGCCCACCTGATGAAGGAGCGTCGCTCCGAAAGCTAGTGTGCTTCCAATTAAACCTGTTGGACTATAACCTGGTGTTGTGTGATTTTTAACTTTGTACACCCCAGTCCAACACCGGCATCTCCAAATCATGCCAATAAACAGTGCCACCTAGTGTCCACTGAAATTTGAGGAAGAGAAATGGATTGATTTCTGATGAAGATGGAATTCAAAATGGACAAAGGTCTTATACTGTAATGGGAAAGTTGTAGATCAAGTCTTGGGACAGGGCTTGAATAATGGAGTGAGCAATAGGGATTAAGTTACTTTCATTATCATGTCCTTAACCTTTTTTTTCTAAATATCTTGAATATTTTTATAAATTCCCATGTGTCAAGATATGCACAGATAAAAAAAGAACTTGAATTTATATCGTACCTTTGACTTAGTAAAAGGATACAAGATGATTCTCAGGGACCATTGCCAAGGAAAATCTGCTGCAGTCATTTAAGGAGATATTATGATTTTATGAGCAAAAGCATATTGAAGAGGTAGATTTAAGGAGAAGAGCTATGAAGCTGGAAACTGAATCTATCACTGCAATTCAATGAAATGTATAGTGCACTTCGCTGCACTAGTAGAGTTAATGCGTAAAATTATCTTTTATAATTCATCCACTATGCTAGGACCCAGTTGTACAGTCCATAATTTTTAACAAGGGTTTTATATCTTTACCTTTATGGTGCAATAGAATTGCTAAATGAGGAACAAGGTGGCACAGCAATTCCGAATATGTTTAATTGGGAGCACACCTACTGTAACTTATTTGGAGCACCATGGTGGCTATTACTGCCTCAGAGCTCATAACCCTCAAACATTAGCTAGTGGTCCCACTTGCGGTACCAGCCCCAACTTTGGGAAATATTTTAATAAAAACATAAGATATAGAAGTAGTGATAGACCAAAGGGCCTGTAAATCAATCAAGTATGAAAAGGGCAGTTTTTTGAATTCAACTCCATTCTCCTACCTACTCCCTTTATCTCTTAGTGCCTTGGAATACTATAAATCTGCTTCTCTTGGCTTCACGTATAGACATGATGGAAAATCCAGTTCAAGAATTCCAAAGATTCACAACCATTTGAATGAAGAAATTTCTCCTCATATCAGTCCTAAATGGTTGGACCTTTATCCTGAGTCTATGCCCGATATTCTGGGCTCTCCACCAGGGGGTAACAAGCTCTGTGTCTGCCAAACCCTTTCATAAACTTGTATGTTTCAATCAAATTACCTCTCTTCAACTCCAGAGAATATAGACCCAATTTACTCAGCCTCTCATCATAGACTACTCCTTTCATCCCATGGACGAATCAACTTAATCTTCACTGTATTGCCTTCAATGCAAATATATCTTCTATTAAAAACTTCTCCAAATAGAAACACATCTTATCTTAAAAAATTATATGGTTGGAATTTCCCTGTGGCTTTTTATATTTTTGAGATAGATGTAGTTTTCGACTACAGTTCATAGCATCAGAGTGAAAAAAAAGCTTTTGAAAATTTGTGGGGATATTATTGAATCATTGATCAATTAATATAGTGGGCTTAGATCAGCAAAAGGTTCAACTCCAAACTAACAATAAATCAGTCTATTTTTGCTAAGTCATAAAATACCTACTTACCCATAAATCTAAGCAGAGGGCAAGGTGGGTTAGGCCATGGGGCGCAGGTGGCATAAATTGTTTACCCATTTGGAACAGCTTTAAATTCCATCTGGCAATATTTAAATTCATTGTAGCAAACCTAGAGATAAATAGAAATGCATATTTCTTATGCATTTGTTCTCAAACTATGTGCCAAGCCGATGTGTGGATTCTGCAACAGGAGTGCAACGTTAAACCTTAATATTTGTATCCTTAAAATTGCTAGAGTTAAATTGGAAGTTGTCTGTTATCACTTACAGTTCAAGATGAAAGATGGAATGTTAGCCAAGGGGCAAATGTCTCATTTCAAGTCATAGGTAGCTAGTTTGATATTAGAATTATTATTTAAAATGCTAATGCATGTGGCAGAATTGTATCCATATATGTCAGATATTGCAAACAGACTATTAAGCTGTTTGAGCTACTCATTTAATGCCTTGAGTGTTGAGTTTTGTTTTATACTTTGACAATTGATTAAGAAATCATTTGAACTTCAAAGCAGAACACATTTGTTAGCATCTTTAGGCCTTATTTGTCTTTGATATGTGCCACTTGGCAACATTTTTCCCATACTTTACCATCAGAGAAAGTAGCCCTGAATTGTTTTCTTGCTATTAACTTTACAGTGAAATATCTGTGTTGGGAAATTTCTTGTTCACACACCAGCAGGGGATCAGGAAAGGCCCCTCAGAACTTCAGAGTTGGCACAATTTGTAGACAAAATCTACTATTGATTTTTGAATTATTTTGTTTTTAAACAAATAGACAAATTCATATATGGGGGCTAATTTTATGTCGAGATGCAGACTGGGAATCCCACTTTACAACATCACAATAACAACAACTTATATTTATGCAATGCATTGAATATAATGCATTTAATTTAATAGGTGGAGTTGTGGACAGTGAGGAGGGCTGTTGTCGGCTGCAGAGGGACTTAGATATGATGCAGAGCTGGGCTGAGGAGTGGCAGATGGAGTTCAACCCTGCCAAGTGTGAGGTTGTCCATTTTGGAAGAACAAATAAGAATGCGGAATACAGGGTTAATGGTAGGGTTCTTAGTCAGGTGGAGGAACAGAGGGATCTTGGGGTCTATGTACATAGATCTTTGAAGGTTGCCACTCAGGTGGATAGAGTTTGTAAGAAGGCCTATGGAGTATTATCGTTCATTAGCAGAGGGATTGAATTCAAGAGTCGTGAAGTGATGTTGCAGCTGTACAGGACTTTGGTTAGGCCACAGTTGGAGTACTGTGTGCAGTTCTGGTCGCCTCACTTTAGGAAAGATGTGGAAGCTTTGGAGAGGGTGCAGAGAAGATTTACCAGGATGTTGCCTGGAATGGAGAGGAAGTCGTACGAGGATAGGTTGAGAGTTCTCGGCCTTTTCTCGTTGGAACGGCGAAGGATGAGGGGTGACTTGATAGAGGTTTATAAGATGATCAGAGGAATAGATAGAGTAGACAGTCAGAAACTTTTTCCCCGGGTACAACAGAGTGTTACAAGGGGACATAAATTTAAGGTGAAGGGTGGAAGGTATAGGGGAGATGTCAGGGGTGGGTTCTTTACCCAGAGAGTGCTGGGGGCATGGAATGCGCTGCCCGTGGGAGTGGTAGAGTTGGAATCATTGGCGACCTTTAAGCGGCATTTGGATAGGTACATGGATGGGTACTTAATCTAGGTTAGAAGTTCGGCACAACATCGTGGGCCAAAGGGCCTGTTCTGTGCTGTATTGTTCTATGTTCTATGTTTACTTTGTACATTTATTGTGATATAATAGAAAAAAGGGTGCTTCACAGCTCCATTGTAAAACAAAACATGACATCACTTATGGAGATATTAGGTCACATGACCAAAATCCAGCTTAAAAAGATAGGTTTTAAGAAGTGATCTTAATGAAGGAAAGTGAGGTAGAGAGGTGGAAAGTTGTAGGGAGGTAATTCCAGATTTTGAGGCTAAGGCAATTGAAGATACAGCCCCTCATCGCGCAGCAATTGTAACTGGGAATGCAAAACAGGCTGGAGTTAAATGATATCTTGGTGAATGGTGCAGTTGAAACGTATTACAATGATAAGGTGAGGCCAGGCCATAGAAGGATTTGAAAACAAAGATGAAACTTTTGAAGTGAAGACATTGCTTGACCAGAAGCCAGTGTAGGTCACTCAAGACAGGGTGACAGGGAATGGCACTTTTGAGTTAAGACATCAAAGTTTTGGATGACCCAAAGTTTACAGAAGGTATAATGTGGAAACTGGCGAAGAGCGTGTTGGAATAGGTGAGTCCAGGGGTATCACTGGAATGGATGAGGGTTTCAACAGCAAACGAGCTAAGACAGGGACATGATAAAATGTGACATCACTGTTTTGTAAATCGACTTGCTTACTTTCATTGTTACCAGAGAGAGGTATAGAATTTGTAGTTAGGGAATGGGGTTTTGGAGTGGTGGCCAAAACATAGCTTCATTCTTTCAAGTATTTAATTGGAGAAACTTTCTGCTCATTCAGTAATGGATAGTGGATGAGAAGTCTTATCATTTACTGCAGTGGACAAATTGAAAGAAGTGGTAGTGAGGTAGAAATGGGAGTCATCAGTGTATGTATTAAAACAAATGTTATGTCTACTGATATTACCATGGGGCAGCAGAGATAAGAAACAGAAGGGTGTCCATCAAGGATAGAATCTTGGGAAAGACTGGAAATAAAGGGATGGGAGATGGAAAAAGAAAGAGATTGCAAGTGATTCTCTGGCTATCATTATATTGATAAGAATGGAACCACATTACAGCAAATATATTGCAGGGGAATGATGTGATCAACCATGTCAAAGGCTGCAGTCAGGTTGAGAGGAAAAAGAAGGGAAAACTTACCTATGTCACAAATCCATAGCATATTATTTGTGATTTTGATGGGAGCTGTTCCAGTCTTGTGGAACTGTGATTGCATATTGACCATAACCGCAGAGAATGATGGGTGTGCCATCTTCATTTTTGATATGTATTGATACAGGGTAACTCTTCTCACTATAAAACACATCCCTAATACACAATACCATGCATTCTACAGGATAGCTAGCTTGTTATGTCTTTTACTTCTATGTATTATTTCAATTGTAAATAAACTGATTGTAATTTATTCTGTATTTGTGGTCGACTGGGATATAATTTTCTACATGCTGGAGAACAGGAGAGATCATTCGGCGTTCCATGTATTAACCAATGTAGTGGGAACAGCATTTATGAATTAAATGGTCCCACTAACCTTCATATGGCAAAGAATACACCTTATATGGTAAAGTATACAATACTCGTAGGTTTTTTTGAGATGCAACTGCTTACTATTATCTATGGATATGAGTAAAGCTTCTGAGGAAGCAAATGAGTGAAATACAACAACATATTTTAAGGGCTTACTACATTCAATGCCTGGGTCATTTTGCATCTCCAGCTCTGTTTCTAACCTCTGACAGAATTCTGTTCACATTTCTTCATAACTAAATGGAGGGCTGTGATTTATAACCTCGTGGATGAGGCTAGATTTTGAAAATACTTTGCTGTTGTTTTGATAGATCAAGATAAGTAAACAGACAAACCAAACAAGGTGTTTGTTGTTCAATCCCTGACATATTTATGTCTGCCAGGCTCTGTGGTTTTCGTGCAGTAATGTTTGGAGTCTTCCAAACCAAACAGTAAACAAATAGGTTCAGCCAGGCTGTTCTCTCATCTTGGTCTCCATGATAGGATGCAGAAAGTCAGGCCCATTTGTTGCCTTTGGCTGTCAGTCAGGGCTGTCCCAAGATTTAAAATTTAACATCTCATTCCCAATTGTCACAAAATCAAGAATTCATGATTGGTTGTGTGCATACTTGAAAAAAAAACAAATAATTTAGTTAACTGAAATATGACAGTCTCCTGGCAGCATTAATTAGTCTGTTGGATTTAAAGAAGTATGGCAGTTTTAGAGGAAAAAAATTAGAAAAGCTTTTATGTTGCTTGGGAAAATTCTGTGTAAGATCTGTGTTATTTTAAACTTGTTGATATTTCAAAATCAACTGCATGTTTCATTTTACTATAAACTATGCTATTTTAATATATTCATGAACATAGAATAGTATAGCACAGGAACAGGCCCTTCAGCCCACCATGTCTGCACCAAACAAGAATAAACAATTAAAGGTACTCCATGTAGTTTTCATGCAGGTGGTGCAACATTTTATTGCTCCAGGACATCCAAAAGTGTTTTTTTAGCTAATTATGTATTTTTGAAGTGCAGTTATTCTTGCAACATAGGAAATGTGGAAGACAATTTGCTCACAGCATGTTCCCACAAACAACAATACATTAATGTCCAGATAGCCTTTTTTTACCCGTGTTGTTTGAGACATACATATCAAACCAGGACACCAATGAGAATTCCAGTTTTTTGCAGAGTGTCATTAGATCCTTTCAGTTGCTTCAAATGGCAGAGGAGCTTTGGTTTAATGTCTCAATTCAAGGAGCGATATGATTTAAAGGGGCGTGATCACTTTGGTAGCGCCAGTAATGTAGTCTTCCTCGTATAGAGTCATGGGAAAACACCCTTCGATCTAACTAGTCCACACCAACCACATTCCCAAACAAAACTAGTGCCAATTGCCTGTGTTTAGAACATAAGGAATAGGAGTAGGAGTAGGCTATTTGGCCCTTCAAGCCTGCTCTGCCATTCAATAAAACCATGGCTGATCATTTCATGGCCTCAGCTCCACTTACCCACCCTCTCACCATAACCCTTAATTCCTTTACTGTTCAAAAAATGATTTATCTTAGCTTTAAAAACATTCAATGAGGAGGCCTCAACTACTTCACTGGGATGGAATTGCACAGATTCACAACCCTCTGGTGAAGAAGTTCATTCTCAAATCAGTCCTAAATCTGCTCCCCCTAATTTTGAGGCTGTGCCCTCTTGTCCTAGTTTCACCCACCAGTAGAAACATACTCTGTACTTCTATCTTATCTATTGCTTATGATAATTTTATGTGTTTCTATAAGATCCCTCTTATTCTTCTAAATTCTAATGAATATAATCCCAGTCTACTCAGTGTCTCCTCATAAGCCAACCTTCACAAATACAGAATCAACCTAGTGAACCTCCTCTGCACCCCCTTAGTGCCAGTATATCTTTTCTTAAGTAAGGAGACTAAAACTGTTTGCAGTACTCTGGGTGTGGCCTCAGCAGTACCTATACAACTGCAACATAATCTCCCTGCTTTTTAACTTAATCCCTTTAGCAACAAAGGACAAAATTCTATTTTCCTTCTTAATTACCTGTTGCACCTGCAGGCCAACCCTCTGTGATTCTTGCACAAGGATACCCAGGTCCCTCTGCACAGCAGCATGCTGTAATGTTTTATCATTCAAATAATAGTCCTTCTTACTGTTATTCCTACAGAAATGGATGACTTCACAGTTATTAACATTGTACTCGATCTGCCAGACCTTTGCCCACTCACTTAAACTATCTATGTCTCTCTGCAAAGTTTCACAATCTTCTACACACTTTGCTCTACCACTCATCTTAGTGTCATCTGCAAACATTGATACATGACATATGGTCCCCAACTCCAAATCATCTATGTAAATTGTGAATAATTGTGGTCCTAACACTGATCCCTGAAACACACCTCTAGTCACTGATCACCAACCAGAAAAACACTCATTTATCCCCACTCTTTGCTTCCTGTTAGTTAACCAATCCTCTATCCATGCTAAGACATTACAAGTAACACCATGCATCTTTATCTTATGCAGCAACCTTTTGTGCAGCACCTTGTCGAATGCTTTTTGGAAATCTAGATACATGTACTGGTTCCCTGTTGTCCACCTTGCTTGTAAAGTCGTCACAGAATTCCAGTAGATTAGTTAAACATGACCTGCCTTTCATGAAACCATGCTGCATCTGCCCAATGGGACAATTTCTATCTAGATGTCTTGCTATTTCTTCCTTTATAATAGATTCAAGCATTTTTTTCCCACTACAGAAGTTAAGCTAACTGGTCCATAATTCCCCATCTTTTGTCTACCTCCTTTGTTAAACAGTGTCGTCACATTTGCTGTCTTCTAGTCTGCTGAACTGCCCCAGAGTCCAGCGAAATTTGGAAAATTACCACAAGTGCATTTGCTATTTCTCCCACCATATATTTTAGTACCCTGGGATGCATTCCATCAGGACCAGGAGACTTGTCTACCTTTAGCTCCATTATCTTGCCTAACACTGCCACTTTCATGATAATGATTATCTCCAGATCCTCACCTACTTTGCCTCCTTGTCAATTTCTGGCATGTTATTAGTGTCGTCCATTGTAAAGACCGATACAAAATACCTGTTCAATGCCTTGACCATTTCCTTGTATCCCATTATTAATTCCTCCTTCTCATCCTGTAAAGGACCAATGTTTACCTTAGCCACTTTTTTATCATTTTATATATTTACAGAAACTTTTGCTATCTGTCTTTATATTCTGAGCTAGTTTACTCTCATAATCTATCTTACTTTCCTTTATAGCTTTTTTTGTGGCCATACCCCTCCAAACTTTTCCTATTCATGTATTTATCCATATGTCTTCTAAATCTTGTAATTGTACCTGAATTCACCATTTCCTCTGACAGTTCATTCCACATATGAACCACCCTCTGTGTAAAAAAAGTTGTCTCTTATGTCCTTTTTAAACTTTCTCCTCTCACCTTAAAAATATGTCTCCTAGTTTTGAACTCACCCACCCTGGGGAAAAGATCCTTGCTATTCACCTTATCCATGCCCTTCATGATTTTATATGCCTCCATGAGGTCACCCCAAAACTTCCTACACTCCAAGTGAAGAACATCCCAGCCTATCCAGCCTGGTAAATCTTTTCTGAACCCGCTCCAATTTAATAATAGCCTTCTATAGCAGGGTGACCAGAACTGGTCACAGTAGTCTAGAAAAGGTTCACCAGCATTCTGCATAACCTCAAGGTGACATCCCAACTCCTATACTTAAAGGTCTGAGCAATGAAGGTAAGTGTGTTAAACACCTTCTTAACCACCCTTCTACCTGTGATGCAAATTTCAAAGAATTATGTACCTGAACCCCTAGGTCTTTCTGTTCTACAACACCACTTAGGGCCCTATCAATAATTATGTATGTCCTGCCCTTGTTTCTTTTATCAAAATGCAATACCCTCACACTTATCCAAATTAAACTTGCATCTGCCATTCCTCAGTCCATTGACCCACTTGATCAAGATCTCTTTGTAATCTCAGATAACCTTCTTCACTGTCCACTATCACCAATTTTGGTGTCATCTGCACACTTACTAACCATGCCTCCTATATTCTCATCCAAATGACAGATGACAAACCAAAGTGGACCCAGTACCGATCCCCCTGTGGAACACTGTTAGTTACAAGCTTCTAGTCCAAAAAACAAACCTCCACCACTATCCTCTGTCTCCTACTATCAAGCCAATTATGTATCTAATTGGCAAGATCACCCTGAATCCCAGGGTTTAACTTTACTAATTAGTCCATTATGTCAAACCTTTTCAAAGGCTTTACTAAAGTCCACAAAAATCACATCTACTGCTCTGCCCACACCAATCTTCTTGGTTACTTACTCAAAAACTTAAACAAGTTTGTAAGACATGAGTTCTCGCACACAAAACCATGCTGACTATGCCTCTCCAGATGCACGCAAATCCTATCTTTCAGAATCACTTCCAACAACTTACTCATTACCGATATTAAGTTCACAGGTCTAGAAATCTCAGACTTCCCTTTACAGCCTTTCTTAAACAAAGGCACAATATTATCCAATCTTCAGTCATCCAGCACCTCACCTGTGGCTACAGATGATGCAAGTATTTCTGCTAGGGGCCCCACAATTTAGAGTCAAGAGGCATAGAGATACACAGCATGGAAATAGACCCTTCGGTGGGACTCGTCCAGGCCAACCAGGTATCCTAAATAAGTCTAGTCCCCTTTGCCAGCATTTGGCCTACATCCCTCTAAACCCATCCTATTCATATACTCATCATGATGCCTTTTAAATGTTGTAATTATACTAGCCTCCACCACTTCCTCTGGCTGGTCATTCCATACACACACCACCCTCTGTGTGTAAACATTGCCCCTTAGGTCCCTTTTAAATCCTTCCTGTCTCACCATAAACCTATGTCCTCAAGTTTTAGACTCTCGCACCCCAGGGAAAAAAACTTTGTCTATATACCCTATCCATGCCCCTTGTGATTTTATAAACTTCTATAAAATCATCCCTCAGTCTCTAATGCTCCAAGGAAAATAGCCCCAGCCTATTCAGCCTCTCTCTATCACACAATGCTCCAACCCTGGCATCTCTATGGCATGAATAACACGTTCAAGTAAAAGCCATTTACTTCACTCATTTTGGGTGTGATGGCTGACATTTTTTATTTCCATTGCGCATTTGTGATTTGGATGAAAGGTAGCACAGGACTGAGTCACAGGCCCAATGTGCTACTCTGGATGACCATCACAAATCTTCATGCTTTTTTTATTTCTTGCACTTCTTGTTGACCCCAATAATTTATCCAACTATTTTGTTTAACTCTTCATATTGCCTCTTGTGCCCAAACATACAGTTTAGTCACATCAACATCATGATACATTTCCTTGTCACTCAACCACCCAATGGCAGGGTGGTAGTGACTGTCAATGACCACCCCCACAGTAATCCATGTCCTTCAATGCACTATTGTCTCCCATCCTTATATGTTAATTGCCTTCTCCATTACAGTTTTTGTCCTATCTGCTTCCCAGCAATCTTCCTCCAATCCCCACAACTGATCTCCCCAAACTTGCCCATCACAGCAGTGGCCACTGATAAACCTCGTTTGATTTTCAGTGAACAGTCCCCCAAAGCTGATTATAGCTCAGCCCCTGGAATTTAATAACATGGAATTCCTGACTCTGACCTCCCCAAACGGTCAACAGACCATGTCTAAGCCCCTGAACAGAGACTGAACGACAACTGACTGACAGCGGGAACCTCTGATTTACAGCAATTCCCCTTGTTTTGACGAGATCCGGTCTTATTAAACGTTGAGCCATAGCCATTTGGGTGAAGCATGTTGAGCATGTTCACTGTGTAAGCTGCTATAAATGCTGTAGGTGTTACAGTGATGTGATGTGGTATTGTACAGCAACATGTTCCCCCTCCCCCACTTCATTTATGACATGCATGAGACATTGCTGACATCCATGAGAAGCTGAATGGCTTTGTGTCTGCACTAAATGCAAGGCAAGGCAGAAGTATTGTGAAGCTGTATGTTCTGAATGTTGCAGCAATGCACAAAAAGGCAAGGCAAGGCAGAATTACAGCAACCATCTAAGTAAACACAAAGTCAGTGAGTGCAAGAAAGCAAGATAAGAACCCTGAGATGCACACTACTGTGCTGCAAGAGGTGTTTGCCTGTCCCTTTTACAAAATGGCCGAATAACAGCAACTGACTTGACACTGCACACATTGTTCAGGAACTATAAAGATTCCACCCATTGTTTCTAAGAGTTGGTGCCTCCAGCACTGAAGCACTTTTACAGAATGGCACCTGAAATGTCAGCCTACAAGTTTAATTCCAGATGTGTAGTGCAACCATCACTTAGATGCAAGGATGCCCTGGCTGATAGAATTAAAATGGATTCTGGACAAGGTGGTGAAGGAGCTTCACTGGTGCATGGGGCAAGGACATAGTTATTTGTCCGTGCCAATTTTTTTTTCAGTTGAAAGGCTGAAGGTGAAGTGTCAAGCAATAGGACACCACTGAAGTTTAAAAGAATGAAAAGTGATGATAATGAAGCAAATAGTGCCAGCTATGATCCAAGTGCAAACCATCAACAGCTAGTTCCAGCTTGCTGCTGGGAGGAGATCAAACTATCACTTCTGCTTTAAGGAATAATTCTCCTTTTTATATTAATAAATATAACATTATATCATCTCTGAGATGATACTTGTTTATATATAAACTTTAACACCATAAATAAGTGTGTGTGGTTAACTCCAGTGCAGGAAAGTAAATGGATGTGGAATAATTAAATTATTCAGCTTGCCATGTTTGATCATGATCTTACTTAGCTTTGATGGGTACACACCCAAGCTTTTGTTTGCAATTTTAAAGGTTACATTTCACTGTGAAGTTACAACGAATCTGAAACACAAAGGGAGTGAAGTACATGTACAACTTTATTATATATTGATTTACCACAATCATCTAACACACTGTAACATATCACAATGAATTGTAATCTTTTATAGTTTTGCCATTTTTATTACGTGGCAGCTAATTTTAACATAGTAGAATTCTATGTATCACTACACTGAAAAATATTACTTGTCAATTATCTAAATTTGTGTCCACTACATATCAATACTTCTGCCAGTTGAGTTTGTCCCTATTCACACTTGGAAAAAGACAATCTGATTCAGATTACCAAAAGCTGCAAAAGCTGCTGAGAGATTATTGCATTAAGTTGAGAAAATGCTTCAATTACAAGAATGCCATTTGTGACTTTCGTTAGAGCTATTGCAATGATGTAGCTGCACAGAGGCTGATACTATATATATATATATAGTATTTATCAGCTGACCATAAGTAAAACTCATACAGTTTACTTACTTTAAATGTTGTGCCTTATTCTGAAAACAATGCAGTCAATATTTGGTGCTCCTCCTTTTTGATATCCTGATTTGTGGAAATGAACATCAGGAATTTATATAGGACCTTCCATATCCAAAGATATTTCATAAATGGAAACTGTTAGAAATAGACATCTGGGCTATGAAGGGAGAGATTAAGACATGAGTCCAAAACCTTGCAGGAGAGATTAAGTTTGACACATTAACAATTTTTCTTTCTTTCCTTTCCTCTATTTCTTTCTCCAGTTCTCAGTCTAATATTTCTCTTTGTTCTTCTTTTACTTCTCTCTTTTCCTTGATCCTATTCTTATTCATCCTCCATTTCTCTTTTATCTCTCTTTTTCTTTCATTCATCTTTCTTGATTGGGATTATTCTTTCAGTTGACTGGAGTGTTTCCTTAAATGAAAGAAGAATTCCTAGCTGTAACGTCTCCCACTATTCTGAGGAGAGTCACCTTTATTAGAATGTTGATGCTATAATAAGTATATAATTTTTCATGTGTTAATCACCATTGTTTTTAATTTAAAAATATCTGCTGAGCAATCTAGTATCATTTAGATGAAATGCCAAAAATAGTTTGAACTGAGAAAAGCAATTTAAATAAACTTTACTCCACACAACGAAGCAAAAGAAAGAAGACATTTGTGAACCAGATGAGCTTTTACAATAACTAATTGTTTCATGACAATTTTTGAGATACTAGTTTCCATTTCCAGATTTTAAAAATACATTGAATTTAAATGCCACCATCAGCCAAAGTGACACTGAACCCGTGTCCTGAGAGCATTAACCTAGACCTCTGCATTATAAATTCAGTGACATTACCAGTACCCCAGCATCTCCTCATAATGGTTGACATATTGAAGAGAATCTTAAGGGGTCTGAATGGTGTTAGCTATCTGGGAGAAGTACGTGAGAAGTGCAGTCAAGCCTTTCTCAACATAGGAAGCAGCTAGTTGCATTTTCCAGCAGAGATCTTGGTGTCAAGATGAGATTCCAGGTAGAGAGCAGTGAGGTGCCTATTAATGGACTTATTGCTTGTTGTCAGCCTCGTTAAGTGCAAATCTCACCTCATTAATATGCAGCTTCCTCTCCCACAACACACCACAAAGAGGCTAGATGCAAGAATTTCCAACCTGGAAGTCTGATGACTGCAGCTCATCATTTCCACTTCCAGACCTCCATTTTGGACACCAGGTACCAAAATCTCCATATCACACTCCATGGGCAACACAAGCACGCATCTCATGTCCACTGACTTCAGCATTGGGAATTTGTCAATCTCGATGCAGCATTATGGTGCATCTCCGAACCATTTGAACCATGCAGCTGCAGGACCATATTGCAACTTGGAGCATATTTGGCAATCACCATCACAAAGCTACTGCAAGACACTTAATGCACAGGAACTTGCACCAAGCATCTCAGGATTGGTCAGTTGCTTTCTTACTTCTCATTTAGCTCAACCTTACCAGGCTACTCCTCAAAGCATTCCTGCCTTGCATTTTTGTACTTTTCCCTTACAGCCAGAGCTACCAGGTTCACAGTACTTCTGCCTTGCCTGGCGTTTAGTGCAGACATAAAGCCGGGAGTCTAGTCATGATTGTAGCAGTTATAGAGTTACAGAGTCATACAGCACAGAAACAGACCCTGTGGTCCAACCAAACCATGCTGACCATAATCCTAAACTAAACTAGTCCCACGTGCCACTGCTTGGCACATATTCCTCCACATATTTCTTATTCATTAATGTATTTAAACATTTTTTAAACGTTGTAACCACTCTCTGTGTGCAAAAATTGTCCCTCATGTCTTTTTTAAGTCTTTCTCTTCTCACCTGAAAAATATGCCCCCTAGTCTTGAAATCCCCAACTCTCAGGAAAAGATATCTGCTATTCATCTTATCCATACCTCTCGTGATTTTTAATAAACCTCTATAAGGTCACCCCTAAGCCTCCTATGTTCCAATGAAAAAACTCCCAAGTTATCCAACCTCTCCTTATAACTCAAACCCTCCATTCCCGGCAACATTCTGGTGAACCTTTTCTTAACTCTCTCCAGCTTAATAACATCCTTCCTATAACAGGTGACCAGAATTGCACACATTGGTCCAGAAGAGGTCTCACCAACTTCCTGTACAACCTCAATATAATGTCCCAACTCTTATTTATACTCAAAGGAGTGTCACTTATAATGCAGAAAATCAAAGCAGCCAATTTGCAGACAATAAGATCCCATAAACATTAATTAAGCTGTTCTTTAGTGAAACAAAAACAGAAATTGCTAGAGAAACTCGGCAGGTCTGGCAGCATCCATTAAGAAAAATGCAGCATTAATATTTCAAATTCAGTGACACTTTGGGTTTCTCCAGCAATTCCTGTTTTTGTTCCAGATATCCAGATGTGCAGATTTTTTTGGATTTTTTTCTTCTTTAGTGATGTGCTTGAGGAATGAATACTGCTCTGGATATAGAGGAGTACTGAGCTGCTCTTCAAACAATATCACTGGAGGTTCAAAGAGAAATAACATTAACATAATAATGGCAAATTTATTGCAACATAACCTTGGACACACTGGAGTTATCAATTTTAAAATGGACATATTCGAAGTGCTCTTGTTCTCTAAGTGATGACTCGTATTTTACACTGATTAAAAGAATTAGAAGTGACACAGAATTGGTATTTGCATTGCAGAAATGCTAAGCTGTGGACAGGATGGGAGAGTTAACTGGGCAAAAGTGAGGACTGCAGATGCTGGAAACCAGAGTTTAGATCAGAATGGTGCTGGAAAAGCACAGCAGGTCTATAGGGCTTTTCCTGATGAAGGGCTTTTGCCCGAAACGTCGATTTTCCTGCTCCTCGGATGCTGCCTGAACTCATGTGCTTTTCCAACACCACTCTGACTTAAACTCTGGGAGAGTTAACTAGCATGTGAATAAACTTTAAGTTGTTGGCCAAATTCCTGGCTGCTTGTTTATCCTTGTTTTCTCACCAATTTTCAAAAAAAAAGACAAAAACTAAACAAAAACATTGTGTGCTTAAAACTTATAAACAGAAGGACTTTGACTCTGCCAATAGCTTGATGGGCAAATGTATTTCCAATGTAGAACAATGCCAAAAAGACAGGAGTATCTTAAATACAAACAGTGCACCTCATTTTGAGGGGTTTCTCTTATTGTTTCAAAGATTTGATGTTGCGAAGAAACTTATTGAGGTTGTTAGAATAGAATAGGTAGAAATTTACTGTCACATGTACTTTTACGTGAAAAATACAGTGAAACGTTTTATAAGTCGCCCCACCATACCACCTACATCAATGTCAGAAGTCATATATAATAATAAAACAAAAGTAAAATTAAGACAAAGTGCATCACAGTTCAGTTAATGGCTCCTGGGCTCAGGGAAAGCTGAACAAGGAAAGATGGAATACCCTGAAGATGCAGCTGGGAAAAGACTGCTAGTTGGGCTGCTGAAATACTGGATTGGAAGCCTCTGCCAAAGAAGAACGCCATGCCAGGCCGAGACTGCCACTCCTGAATGAGACCACCTGCACTGGCAACTATTGTTATAAAGAGCAGCTAGGACATTATGCACTTAGGGTCATGAAGTAAGCTCACAGACTGGACGAGGATGTATCTTAGGCTGTTCACTTGCTGTCAAAGTGCTTACTCACTCTAAGTTTGTCTTTCACAGTATCCTTAACTTGCATTGTGTTATCTTGCATTTTTTGTGCTTTTCCCTTTCAAACAAAGATACCAAGCTATATCACTGATATCATGCCATGCCATTTAGCACAGACACAAAGCCAGAACACCTGTCATCAGGTTTCAGCAGCTACAAATACCATTCCAGGCCCCACTTGGGGCAGTAGTATCCTCTCCTTATAAAGGGTGAGGAGCTGAATAATGGCAGCACACCACCTGTCCTGACCCTTTCTGCTCTACTGGGGCCTGCTTCCTCCTGGAATGAGAGAGCTAGGTATTACTTAGATGAAAGTGGACGTCATAGCTGATACTTTTGGTGCAGGTGAGAGAGTATGCAGAGTGAGTGAGTGGGCATTGCGAGGGGATGTAAGCTTACCGGTGTTGGGACTTGATGGGTGAGAGCAGGGCAGGTGAGTACAGTAGTAAAAAATAGTTAGTGTGATATACCTGAAGGTGAACTTTACCCTGATGAGAGAAGGATACAGACCTTCTTCCAACAGTCATGGCAATTTCTCCAGATGGCTAAGAAAGGTGGCAATGATCTGCTGTCATGACCTCCAGTCCAGGTCCTGAGGGAAGAGGAAGACCCTCCTCCGCACTGCTCCATCCAGCAGGACCTCCACAAATGCCTGCACAGCAACATGATACAGGGAAAAAGTGAGGACTGCAGATGCTGGAGATCAGAGTTGAAAAATGTGACACTGGAAAAGCACACGAGCAGGAGAATCAACATTTCCGGCCAAAGCTCTTCACCAGGAATGAAGGGCTTATGTCCGAAATGTCGATTCTCCTGCTCCTCGGATGCTGCCTGACCTGCTGTGCTTTTCCAGGGCCACACTCTTCGATGAAGATGATATAGGCACAAGGGATGCCAGTGAATTCTGAGATACCTGCTGAATGATGGGAAGTTGCTGTGGGAATAACACATGGCAAGATGAGAGGAAATCAGACATGAGAGATACCACAGGTGTGCATTAGGTAGTTAATGAGGCAGGCTCGATAAGAATCATTGACAAAACTCGCTAGACTTCCAGGCACAAGAGCTCCAAAGAATCTGAGACAAATTGGACTGAGCCAACAAAATGTAAGATTCAGCCCATTTTAAAATAAAATTAAACTGATGGCTGTATGCACAGGAGAAACTTATAATTGCATGGCAGGTTTTGCTTTTTAATGGTGAAATCTGCCATTAACAACAAAGCAGCAGGTATTCACAGGCTGTATGAGAGCTTCCTGAATAAGCAGGGATGCTCTGTCTTCAGCTAAAACTTTCCCGTCTAACCCCATTACTGTAAGCATAAGATGTATTGAGAGGAGAAAAGTAGTATGGGTGTTCTTCAAATTTAAATTTCACTTGTGAATATTTCAGATTTCATTGATTCAACCTTATTCATGTGTGCATCATTAAGTTGTCAATGAGATAAATGTACTAGTATACCTCATGGTTGGCATACATTAATGGTAACAGAATGTTAGGGACATTTTTTGTGGAAGAAATTATATTTTATATTTGAGTTTTTTTCATTGAACATTCATATTGGTGTCCACTGTAGTACTTGCCATTCTGTTGATTATAGCTGATCTTGCACCCTCAGCTGACCCTTCCTTCTGTGCATTCAAAAATTATTGTCTTTCCACAAGATAATTGAAATATTGTAAGTGAACTCACAGGCTGGTAAGGACTCTACCATCTGCCTTTAGGCCTCTCATTTTCTTATCTTGACTGAATCTCCCTACCAGACCCCAACATACAAGGTTGTAAGCATTTCCTATTCATTCCTCCACGCCACCGATCCAATTCTTTGTCTCGCTCTTGGATTCCTCTTCCACTTCCACACACCCTGACCTGCTCCTTTATTCCTGTCTCACCCTTGCTGGTTCTGAGGTATTATGGAAAGTGCCATTCTGTTCTCTTCCTGACAGTACAGAGTTCAACAAGGCAAGGTCTGATCTCAGATATAATTGTATAAAGCTGAATGTTGCATGCCACTTTAAATGAAGGTGAACCATGAGATTTTTGTGCACTGCTAACTTAATTTTGAATATAGGACACCATTGTTTTAACATAATGAGTTTTCAAGGTCTGCAAATGTATTACAGGTAGGCATGTGCCATGGGACAGTATGAGGGCTTACCCATCACATTCATGCCAGTGACTTAATTTTTAATTTTGAATCCACTAATAAGAAAGTGAAATTAAATCTAGGCACTTTACTCTGCCCACCATGTCTTCCACTCACATAGGCCCAATAAAACATCCCCCCCATATATGATTTCAGATGGGAGAGGTGAAAACCAAATATTCAATGTTTAAATTGAACTGAGGAGAACATGGTGCAATCCAGAGTCAAAGCAATAGAGGGTGTAGATGGGAAATTTGGCAGTAGATTCTGGAGCTAAGAAGGTCCCAGATGACTACATTTTACTTCACTGCTCCTGGGCAAAAGAGAATTTAAACCACAAAGCATAGCATTGATCACTATCCAGTAAAGCCTGATAGAAAATGCATATGTGTGTGTGTTTACCTCAGGTAAAAACAGGATCTGGTTTAACTTCAATGCCCATCTGGTAAAATAGGCTGCAAACAATCACTGCCTAGGATACTGCAAAGAAACAAATTAATGCTTAACTGAGAGACTGTAGACAAACTGAGATATTAACGTGAGTAAGCATTTTGGGAATGGATGGGTGGAAATCAGAAGCAGTAAGAACAAATCTTTCAATTTTGTTTTAAACCAAAACACTGGAAATGACAGCTGAAGCAACGGAACTCAGTGGCAGTTTTCCCAGCCAGGTGAAATGCCCGAGGCAAGTAAGAGCAACAGGTCAGGCCAGGTTTCAATCATTACCTGACTTTTCCTTACCTTTTCTTGGCTGTTTCCATGGTAGGTTTGTGAACTTTCTCCTCCATTAGTGAAAAGGAGGCTACTTCAGTAAGCTGTATTTATATAAGATCATGTTCTTCGGATTCACCTTTGTTGGCTTTAATCTTCCAACCCTCCTTAGCTACAGGAGCTGTGCCAGAGGACTGGAAGATTGCAAATGTTACACGTTTGGTCAAAAGAACATGCAGCGATAGGCCCAGCAAATACCATTCAATTTCACTACAATGTTGAAAAAGCTTTTAAAACTGATGATCCAGAATAAAATTAAGTCACTTGGACAAATGTTGATTAATTAAGAAAAGCCAATCAAACTTGTAATTGGAATATCATATTTAATTAACTTGGTTTTCTGATGAAGTAATAGAAATGGATGAATTACCTAATGTGGTTGATGTAGAATATGTGAACTCCCCAAAAGCATTTGATAAAGTATCATTAAACAGGCTTCTCAGCAAAGTTAAAGCCCATGGGATAAAAGTAACAGTGGCAATGTGGTTACAAAATTGGGTGAGTGTCAGGATATAGACAGTTGTGGTGAACAGTTGTTTTTCAGATGTGAGGGAGGTATAGAGTGGAATCTGGAAGTATTTTGAATTATAGAGAGGATTTTGATTGACTGTAAGAGGATATAGACTAATAGAATGAATGGATATATGTCAGAAGAAATTTAATGCACTGAAATGGAAAGTGATGTCTTACGTGTGGCAGGAGAAAAAAAGGGAAGCAGTATAAAATATGGAATCCAATTATAAAACAAGCAGAGGGACCTAGGGTTATTTGTGCTCAAATAATTGAAGATGACAAAGCAATTTGAGAAAATGGAAAATAAAGTATAAAGGCTTTATAAATGGAAGGATGGAGTGTAAAACATTAACTATAAATCACAGGTTAATCTTCAACTGGAGTACTGTGTCTAATTTTGTGCACCATTCTCTAAAAACGATGTGAAGACATGAGAGAGGGTCAAGAAAACTATCAACAAGAATGAAATGAAGGGCTTCAGTTACATGAATAGATTGAGGAAGCTGGGACTGCTCAGAGAATAAATTGTTGAGCTAAATTTGACAGAGGTGTTGAAAATCATGAGGGGTCTGGACAGAATATATAGGGAAGTCTATGCCCAATAGTGGAAGGGTTGAAAAGCAGAGGTCCAATTTAAGGTAAAAAAGAAACACAAATGAATTGTTTCTGCACAGTGTGTAGTTAGGATCTGGAATGTACTGCTTAGGGATGGCACAGTGGTTCACACTGCTGCCTCACAGGTCCAGGGACCTAGGTTCGATTCCAGCCTCAGGCGACTGTCAGTTGGAGGTTGCATATTCTCCCTGTGTCTATATGGGTTTCGTCTGGGTGCTCTGGTTTCCTCCCATGATCCAAAGATCTGCAGGTTAGATGAATTTGCCATGCTAAACTGCCCATAGTGTCCAGGGATCTGCAGGCTTTGTGGATTAGCCATAGGAAATGCAGTGTTATGGGGACTAGGTAGGATATTCTTCGGGGGTTCCCTGTGGACTCGAGAGGCTGAATGGCCTGCTTCCACATTGTAAGGATTCTATGATTGAGAGTGTGATGGAAGAAAATTCAACTGAAACTTTCGAAAGGAAGTTGGATAATGATCTGAATTAAATCAATTCTTTTAAAAGAGCTATGGGGAAAGGTGAGTTGCTCTTGCAGAGAGATGACACTGACACTTCCATCAACTTATCTCTTTTTGGGTTGTAACCAGTCTATAATTCTTCTTAAGAAACTACACAAAGAGCCAGTATAGCTAAGGTAATAGATTATATGAGCAGGGAGGTTATGACTGTTTGAAAACCTAGTATGGTGACATTACAAGAAAGATGTGACTATGTCCGAAACATGTTGGAGAACACAAGATCTAGTTAGAGAGAAGAACTGAAGCAAATCAGTATTAACAAGAAAATGGTATTGGGAAAATTTATGGTATTAAAGGACGATAAATCCCCTGTCCTGATGATCTACATCCATGAATACTTTTAAGCAAGAGGCCCTAAGAATAGTGGACAAAAAGCCGAACTAACTGTGGGCTGGAAACCTGAAACAAAAATAGAAACTGCTGGAAAATCACAGCAGGTCTGGCAGCATCTGAGGAGAGAAATCAGCATTAACCTTTCGGGTCCAGTGACCCTTCTTTAGAACTGATGGTGGCAAGGAAAAGGATGATTTTTATGTGGAAGATACGATGGGGATAGTGCCCAAGAGAGAAAAACAGTTGGAGATGACAATGGAGTGTATGAAGACCAGCTTGGGACAATGAATAGGTGCTAACCGTAGACTATTCATAGCTGACAATGGGTAGTGTGTGATAGCAGCGCACATGATGACGAGGCCTGTCATGTGGAGGTGGGGGGCAAGCATGGCGAAAGGTGATCAAACCCTAAAATTGTTGAACTCCACATTAAATCCAGAAGGCTGTAGAGTTCCCAATGGAAAACAAGGTGCTGTTCTTCCAGCTTGTGTTGAGCTTCGCTGGAACACTGCAGCAAGCCTAAGACAGATGTTGGCCAGAGAAGACGATGGTGTGTTGAAGCAGCAATCAATTGGAAGATCAGGATCTTTTTCTGTGGATAGAATTTAGGTGTTCTGTGAAGCGGTCACCCAGTCAATACTTTGTTTCCCCACTATAGAGACCACATTGTGATCAGTGAGTGCACTAGACTAGATTGAGTGAAGTGCAGGTAAAGAGCTGCTTTACTTGGAATGTGTGTTGGGGTCTTCGATGGTGAGCAGGGAAGAAGTAAATGGGCAGATGTTACATCTTCTGTGATTGCTGTGTGGATGTATTGGAGTGAAGGAGGAGTGGACTAGGGTGTCCTGGAGGAAACGGTCCTTAGGGAAGGCTGACAAAGAAGGGGAAGGGAATATGTGCCTGGTGGTGGCACTCCGCTGGAGATGGCAGAAATGGCAGCTAATGATTCTACGGTCAGCTATGAGTAGTCCCCATTATCAGCTATTCATTCTCCTCGACTGGTCTTTATCCACTCCTTAGTTTGTCCAACTGTTTTTCTCTTTCTTTGGGTTCTATCTCCAACTATCGCTTACCCCTCACCCCTCTCCCAACCCTATCTTCTGTATAAAACCCATCCTTTTCTGAGCTACTATCAGCTCTGGAGAAGGATCACTGGACCCGAAACGTCACTCTTCATAGATGCTGCCAGACCTGCTGAGACTCTCCACTAATTTTTCTTTTTGTTCCTGAAAATAGTGGATGCAATGGTGATCATTTTCAAGATTCTATAGACACTGAAACAGTTGGAGGGTAGCTATTGTAAACTCACTATTTAAAAAAGTTAGACAGAAAACAGAGAATAATAGACCTGTTAGCCTGAGACCAATAGAAAGAAAAATGTTAGAGTCTTTAATAAAATCTTTAATAGCAGAGCACTTGGAAAACAGTGTCAGAGTTAGACTGAGTCAGCATGGATTTACAAGAGGAAATCATGCATGAGAAATCTCCTGTAATCTTTTGGCTATAAAAGGAAATTAGATGATTGCGTATCAGAGCAAATTTTAAGGGCTGAATGGCTTACTCCCCTCCTATTTTCTATAGTTTTATTACACTAATGAGGGTATAGAGGAGATCTTTGAGGATTCTGTGTAGTAACTGTAATGAGATCAGCCAGCTGGACCTAATAGAATATGAGTTCCCTGACTGGGCTATTAATCTGGTCCAATCAGGGACCCTTGCTGACATATAAAAAGGTGAGTATCAGAGATACTGAGACATCTGGTACCTGACTCTAAATGAGGCAGTTCTAAAGTCAATGATTATTCCTGTGTAAATGAAGGGAGTCTTGGTGACTGTGTACTGACCTTTGTGGAGTTATGTCATGTTGTCAGTAATGGAGAAATTTAGCAATTAGATAATATTGGATAAGTTAGGGTTGTTTAAATTGGAACAAAGGGGCTCAGTGGACAAGTGTATGAAATTATGTGTTGACTTGATATTTCTTCCTATCCACCCTATCTTCCTCAACAGAATAGTCATTAACCCCAGACAGCATATGTTTAAAGTAATTAGTAGAAAGATTAGAAGGCAAACTGCAAATTGCTTAACAATATTTAATATTTAACTAGTTTATTTTTGTCCTTTTATTTTGTGTTTATAACAGAGTCTGTTACCTGCTCATTCTGAATATATATTTAATAGATTACATATCATTGAATTAAGCTCCCTGATCTCCGAATGAATATCAAAATACTACTTAGTATTGCGTTATGGCTCAAAACGCAGAATAAGGCCCAAGTTTCAACTTCTGTCAGTCTTAATAAGTCAGGTCTAAAACACCACATTTCAAAATTTATCTTTGTGTGCAGCAGAGGGCTTGCCATTATTAGAGCAGTGATGTGGAGATGCTGGTGTTGGACTGTGGTGGACAAAGTCAGAAGTCACACAACACCAGGTTATAGTCCAACAGGGTTTATTTAAAATCACAAGCTTTTGTAGCACTGTTCCTTCATCAGGTGAAGTCACCCTCACCTGATGAAGCAGCAGTGCTCTGAAAGCTTGTGATTTTAAATAAACCTGTTGGACTATAATCTGGTGTTGCATGATTTCTGACATTAGTAGAGCATGGTAGAGACATCTTTGCCTAGTTCCCTGCTCAGGCCTTGGACTAACTGCAATCAAACTTAACAACTTCTTTAGAACATAATCTGAATACTTAGAGAGAATATTGCTTACTTCTTGAGGGAGTCCTGCTCGGCGGAACAGTTCGGATTAGGGCACAGAGGAATCAAACAGCATGAATAATCTTATATTAACAATCCTTTCACCCAGTTTCCAACAGGCAGTCATAGAAAGCAGGAGGGTAACTGCTTTCTGTTTGTGTAGTTAATCGTGAGAGGGATTTGGATATGAGACAACTTCTTGAGAGACCATCAACTTGTGAGGTAAACCCTGCCTTATTCGTGGTAAAATTGTAGACCTGGCCAGAAATACATATCTAGTTGTTTCAGTCAAGGCCAAAACTCAAGCTTTGATGCCACAGAGTTATGTTTCTTCAAAACTGTCAGCATAATCCACCACAGAGGAAATTCAAAGCAACTTGCCCAAAACCAAATAAGATCATTTTTGAGTCACATTTGTGAGTCATAAATCAGCTTTTGACTGATTCCATCTGAAGAAAATATTTATCATCTCCTGTCCCACCTTCATATAGATGGGAAAATAGGATCTATAGTTGGATTTTTATAATGTGCCTGGCTGATTTTCTTTTCCCTATTTTGAATTTTCCATGTTGTTCAATTCTAACTCACTTTTTCCCAGGCTTTTGCCACTGTGGAACTCCTTACCTCTCACAGTCTTTCCCATTACCAATTCTCTACAGACATATAAAACCCTCTAAACCCTTGGTGCCAGGTAAACACAATTCCTTGGTTTATTCCAGCTTCTCCCTCACTCTTTCCAGCATGTACTCTGCAAATTGACAGCATGTTCACACAATTTTCTAAATTTAAAGAAAATGAAAGGCTATCAGTTGTAAATACTTTCTATGCTGTTCTATTAATTGCCACAGCAGACCATTCATCTACTGTGCCAATTTGATTAGTTATGCTGGGTTTCTTGCTTTATACCTGAGATTGTTAGTTTGAGGGTTTTTCTTTCTATTGTAGTTCCAAATGAAAATTTTGTGTCATTAACTGACCTTAAGCTGTCACAAAGTGCTTTACAGACAATGTAGTGCATCTGAAGAGCAGTTACTGTTCTTATAATAAATGTAGTAGTCAATTTGTTTACAGGAAACTCTTACAAACAGCAATGAAATCAATCATCAAATGGCCAAATAATTTGTTTTTGATGGTGTTTGAGGGAATAGATGTTGTCCGAGGACTCACAAGGCAGTGACAAAAGAGCCTGACTTGTGATCAGCCAAAATGGAAGTTCATTTAGAAAGGCACAGAACACATTGAAAAACTTCATTGGGAACACAAAAAGAGAGAAAGTGCATTAAACAACTCATTCACTGTACTGAACACCACCTGTGGCAGAATCTCTACACCGTGTATTGCCATCAGTCGATGAGACCGTAAGATACAGGAGCACAATGAGATCGGCCCATCGTGTCTGGTCTGCCATTTGATCATGGCTGCTATATTTCTCAAATTTCTCAACGCTATTCTCCTGCCTTTTCTCCGTAATGCCTGATCACGTCACCTATTGGGAGTCTGTCTGTCTGTCTGTCTGTCTGTCTGTCTGTCTGTCTGTCTATCTATCTATCTATCTATTGTAAATACACTCATAAACTTGGCCTTCTCAGCCCTCATGGCAATGAGTTCCACAGAGTAACTACCCTCTGGCTGAAGAAATTCTAAAGGGTCATCCTTTACTCTGAGAATGTTCCCTCAGATCCTAGTGTCTCCTACCAGTGGAAATATATTCTCTATGTCCACACTATCCAGTCTTCTCAGTATTCTGTAAGTTTCAATTAGATCTCTCCTCATCCTTCTAAACTCCATCAAGCACAGACCCAGAAACCTCAACTGCTCCTCATATGAGAAGTCCTTTATCCTGGGACCATTCTTGTAAACCTCCTCTGGACCTTCTACAACACCAGCACATTGTTCTTTAGACACGGGGCCCAAAACTGCTCACAACATTCCAAATACAGTCTGACCAGAGATTACACAGTTTCAGCAGTACATCTCTGCTCTTGTATTCTAGCCTTCTTGAAATGAATGCTAACATTGCATTTGACTTCTTAACTGCAATTGAATCTGCATGTTAACCTTAAGAGAATCCTTAACCAGGGCTCCCCAGTCCCTTTGTATTTCACATTTCCGAAGCCTTTCCCCATTTAGAAAATATTCTATTCCTCGATTCTTCCTACCAAAATGCATAATCTCACACTTCCCCGCATTTTATTAAATCTGCCACTTCTTTGCCCGCTTGCCTAGCATGTCTAAGTCCTTCTGCAGCCTCCCTGCTTCCTCAACACTACCTGTCCTCCACCTATCTTTGGATCATCTGCAAACTTAGCCACAATACCCTCAGTTCCTTCATCAGATTGATAATGTTTTCACATGAAAAGTTGTGGTCCTAACACTAAGCCCTGACGAACTCCACTAGTCATTAGTTGCCATCCTGAAAAAAATTCTTTATTCCTACTCTCTCCCTTATACCAGTCAGCTAATCATGTGTCCTGTCATCTCAGAATCCATCAATCAGACTGCTAGCAAGTCATCCTCAATTCTGTTTGAATGTTGGACAGCAGAACATCTTCAAAATAGTGTTGTGGGATACCTTAATTGAGAAAGCAGACAGCCTTAGTGTAAAATCTTATCTGAAAGAAAATACCTCTGTTCTGTACAACACTAACGTTTCAGTTTAGATATGTCTCTGAAGTAAAACTTGATCTCATACCCTTCAGATGCACATGCAAGAGTACCACCAATGAACCAAGTTGACATTAGGAGTGGATTAGTGCTAAAAAGAAAATCAATTCATATATAAGACCTCAAAATGCCCATATTTGCAAGAAAGTTTCAGCCTGTCATTTGGGCTTTATTTGTATCCATCTCCTGAAGATAAAAGAATAAGTGCCCAATCTATCATCATTTGATCCTTCAACTTCTTGGAGGTCTTCCGAAATGAGACTATACATAGTTCAGCAGTACAGTCTGTTAACATGCTTCCCTTCATCTCCTGGCTTTGGCTCACACTAATATCTGGAAATGCAGCTGTAATCAAATGAGTCTGGAAAAGTTGTGATCTTGTCTCTACTGCCAAAATGAAGATAAGTGATTCAGTGTAATTTGACCACATTTACATTAGGCTAGACTGGCTTCTGGAATTTTTTGCAGATACTTAACAGTTTAATACCACTGCTTTGAAATTATCCTGATTGAGAGTTCCATGTGGGTGGTAGGTCAAATGCAACTTTGAGGTTGAGAAACCCATAAGAATGGATTTCCCAAATGTACTACAGAATTTGACTACAGGGTCATTTTAAATATTTCTCATGGAGCTCCTGCTTACAGGCAAACTGAGGGTGTGAAGGGCTTCGCAGAGTCAAAGTCTACAAGAGGGAGAGGTATACTGGTACATTAGAGAAGTAAGAAATGTTGGGGTGGGCTCTCAATTGGGTTGAGTGGGGATGGGGATGCAATTACGGCTGGGAATAGCAGGCATAGACAACTGCAGTCTCTCTTGCATAACTAACATAACTGAAGAGGAGTGATGCATTAGTGTAATACAAAGAAATTCCAAGATAATTTCCAGCAAGGAAAAGTACACATCATTATATCTTTTCTCAGAAAAGCTGTTAGGAGGAATGCTTCAATAGAAATCTGCTCCCTACACTTATCTCCACCTTTAAGGGATAGCCAGTAAAATACATTATTAGACTATTTTCATAGCTAAGACATCAAATGTAAGGGAATAAACACAGAAATGGTTGACAGTTTGGACTGAAAAATACAACTTTGGATCTGGCCTGTATTAGTTCTGGCTCCAGAAGAAGCCAGATAATACTTGGCCCATCACTGTGTAGTTGGGGTCTTCTTATTTTCATGTGCTCTTGATGCACAAGGATTCCTGGAATTTGTTAGCTTAATGCTTGTTTCCTTCTTTAAAAAAAAATCAGCAGAATTTTATGAGAAATCAGCTAAGAATCAACTTTGGTGACTTTCACAGAGGATTTCTCTCTGTAAGCCCTAGCAATGCTGCAAGAAGGTCTTTGATTTTCTTCACTTCACCAGGTTAAGTACTACCGTCTGCTGTCTGCTGCCTCACATTCACTCTAACTTTGCTTCTGCATGCTCTTCCCACCAAGGCCCACGGTCTACCACTAAAATATAAAATATTCATAGCAAATTTTCCCTCATTTGTTCTCATCCACCACAACCCATGCCATCCTAACATCCCGCCCCCCCCCCCCCCCCCCCCCCCCCCCGCCTCCTCCATCATGATGCATGCCCTCTGCACTGTACCTAATCACTCACTCACTTGGGACTCCTCACTGCCTTTCCCCAAATTTTACTGGCACTTTTCAATCACTTTCATCTTGCCCATTCCCTCCCTTTGTCTCATTCCAGGAGAAAACCTCCTGAATAGGGCGGAAAGAATCAAGATGGGTGCTGGGATGCCTGACGTTCATCTCACCTCCTCAAGAGGAGGATCTTTGCCTTAGCTGAAAAGGACTGTAACCATTCCATGTGATAATGCCAACAACATCATGTCCCAGCAACCAACTAAGAATCATTATTCACTGCTATGCTGATCTCCCACTAACACCACTGTGAATAGATTCTTAATATGTCTGAACATCTAGTCCTATTGCACAACTAATTCTCTCTTTTGTCTCTTTCAGGCAACATTGTTATCTGCACAGTCTCCACCATTTGGAAGGTGGCCCTTCAAGACATTAGGTTCCCCCAGCCCTGAGAAAGCTACAGATCGATAGAGAAAAGAAACATAGAAAATATGAGCAGGAGTAGGCCATTTGGCCCTTCAAGCCTGCTTCATCATTCAATATAATCATAGCTGATCATCCTCTTCAATACCCCGTTGCTTCTTTCATCTCCCCACATCATTTGATCCATTTACTCCTAAGAACCTCATCAACTATTTCTTAAAACCACTCAATGTTTTGGACACAACCATTTTCTGTGTCAGAGAATTTCACAGAGTCACCACTCTTTGGATGAAGAAATTTCTCCTCATTCCAGTTCTAAATGCCCTACCACGTATCTTTAGACTGTGACCCCTTGTTCTGAGCTCCCCATCATTGGGAAGATCGTTCCTGCATTTGCCCTGTCTAGTCCTGACTGAACTTTATAGGTTTCTATGAAATCGCCTGCTTATTTTTATAAACTCCAGTGAACATAGTCCTAACTGATCCAGACTCTTTTCATATACACTCCTGCCATCCATCCCTTTCCATATCAGTGAACTACTTGCAATCCCATGCACTTAAATTTTACATGCTATTCTCTTATATGAGACTTTATCAAAAGTCATTTGAAAGTCCAAGTAAATCACATCCACTGACTCTCCCTAATCAACTCTACTAGTTACATCCTTGAAAAATTCCAGTAGCTTTGTAAAGCTTAATTTCCCTTTCATAAATCTATGTTGACTGTGTCCAATCCAGTCACTGTTTTACAAGTGCTCTACTATGAAATCTTTTAATCCTGCAGAGGATGCACCTAAAGACTTCCTCCTGCACCCCCCCTGTAGCTCAGATTTTAACAACTTAGAGTCATAGAGTCCTACAGCATGGAGACAAACCCTTTGGCCCAAACTGGTCCATGCTGACCAAAATGTCTATCCATGCTAACCCCATTTCCTGCACTTGGACCATATCCTTCTAATCCTTTCCTATCCATGTATTTATCCGAATGCCTTTTAAACATTGTTAATGTACCTGCCTCAACCACTTCCGCTGGCAGCTCATTCCATATGCGTACCACCCTCTGTATAAAAGAAGTTGCCCCTCAGATTCCTTTTATTCTTTCCCATCTAACCTTAAACTACTGTCCTCTAGTCCATGGTTCTCCAACCCTTGGAAAAAGACTGAGTGCATTCACCCTGTCCAAGCCTCTCATGATCTTATACATCTCTTCAAGGTCCCCCCTCAGTCTCCCATGCTCTAAAGAAAAAAGTCCTAGCTTGTGCAACCTCTCCCAATAACTCAGACCACTGAGTCCAAGCAACATCCTTGTAAATACTTGATGGGTATTTTAGTTTGAGTCTATTTGGGAGCACATTCTGGTAAGCACAGTACAGCCACATTTCCACAACTGGCTGAAGGAGAAAAGTCACTGGCAGAGGAGGTGCTGGAGACCAGGCACCTGCTACGCCCCAGGCATGAGATGACCTCATGACGTTAGCCATTCATAGCTTCATACAATTGAAGACACAGGTCCAGCAGACAGGTTTGTAGAGGACTGGTCAAACTGATTAAAAGGTTGGAGGACATCCAGCAGTATCTGTAATGAGCTGTCTCTGGCATGGAAACATGTGGTTGCCTCCATGGACAGCTCGTTGCAGGAAACTCAATGTCTACTCTCTATATATACAGACCTGCGATCCACTGCTCGAGCCATTATTGCTCAGCACTATAGTAAGGCAACAGGAGAATGAAGGACCTTTACGTCACTCTAGGTGTTCTGTCCTCATGAGGAAGGGTGGTATTAGTAGGCATCCAGTAGAGGAGAAATAACATACAGGCCCCTCAGAAGACTCCTCTCAGAACACAGCAGTGGTCAGAACTTCTACCTCTATATTGCATGGCACACTCAAACTTGTGGTAGGTCAACGAGGAGAAAGTAAGGACTTCGGATGCTGGAGCTCAGAGTCGAGAGTGGGTTGCTGGAAAAGCACAGCAGGGCAAGCAGCATCCCAGGAGCAGGAGAATTGATTTTTCGGGCAAAAACCCTTCATCACGAATGAGGCTTGTGAGCTGAGGGGGTGGAGAGATAAATGAGAGGAGGGTGGGGCTGGGGGAAAGGTAGCTGAGAGTGCAATAGGTAGATGGAGGTTGGGGTAATGGTGATAAGTCAGAGAGGAGGGTGGAGCGGATAGGTGGGAAGGAGGTTGGACAGGTAGAACAGGTCATGAGGGTGGTGCAAGTTGGAATCAATGTGCAGCATCAATGTAGATTTCACCAGTTTCCTCATTTCCCCTCTCTCCACCTTATCCCAGTTCCAACCTTCCAACTTGGCACCACCCTCATGACCTGTCCATCTTCCTTCCCACCTACCAGCTCCACCCTCTCCAACCTATCACCATTACCCTCACCTCCATCTACCTTTCGCACTCTCAAGCTACCTTCCCCCCAGCCCCACCCCCCTCTCATCTATCTCTCCAACCCCTCAGCTCACAAGCCTCATTCCTGATGAAGGGCTCCTGTGCAAAACGTTGATTCTCCTGCTCCTCGGATGCTGCCTGACCTGCTGTGCTTTTCCAGCACTCCATTCCACTCCTGTGGTAGGTCAAGCCAAGGAGTGTAAAACTGTATCGGGACAAGTCACATTTGGCATATCTGGGTCCTCGAGCCACCAACAACCCTAAGGTCACCTGACCAAAACGCCAAAGTCAACAGTGTCCATTATAGGGCAGGCTCCTTCCACTCAAGGTACCCAGGAGACAATCACTTGTAAATACCTTGTCACATTTCATAGAATTCCTAGTGTGGAAATAGGCCCTTCAGCCCAACAAGTCCACACCAACCCTTCCAACAGTAATCTAACCAGATCCATTCCCCTACATTTAACCCCTGACTAATGCACCCAAAGTACACATCCTTGAACATTGTGAACAATTTAGCACAGCCAATTCACCTAACCTGCACATCTTTGGATTGTGGGAGGAAACCGAAGTACCCGGAGGAAACCCATGCAGACACGAGGAGAATGTGCAAATTCCACACAGACGGTCGCCCGAGGCTTGAAGTGAACCCGGGACCTGGCGGTGTGAGGCAGCAGGGCTAACCACTGAGCCACCATGCCACCCAAAATAAATATTCATTTTTCATTATGTGAAGAAATATTATTTTAGTTGCAATTACAAGAATGGAGTTACAGATGTTAGCCTTCCTTAGCTCTATACAATGTTTCAGCCTGTCTGAATGATAGCTATCCCCTCCATGTTGCCCACACTAGAGTGAACCTTTGCCAGGATAGAATAAGAGAGCACCGGTTGTTGTGAAGGCTTGCATCCATTTGTATCCTTTAAGTTTATTAAATAGAATGAACTGCAAAGAAAGATCAAAGCATTGGGCTGCACGTGTAGTTGAATCATACAGGAAATGCTGGCCTCAGCAGTATCAGAATGTTTGCAGTCAGTAACAGGTGACTTCTAGCTACTTGGGAACACTGAATGATGTCCACAAGAAAGTTGTACATGCCTGCTGCAGCCGTCACTGCTGTATTGTGAGATGCTGATGGTGCTGTTCCGTAGAAAAACATCTTCAGCATCACAGTGTTGTGGCTCTCACCGATCCCCATCATCCATCCTGTTGCCTCGGTGAGTCCTCCAGTTGTTTGAAGAAGTGGCATCCTCTGTCTACATAGTACAGTACAAAAACCAGTATGAAGTACCTGACTTGACCTGCATGGAAACGTGATGCGTGTATGAAATCCTTTGTCATCTCAAGTTTAAGGAAGCGTTTCATTGCAGGAATATTGAACAGTATGGCATGGCTTTTGACCTCTGCCTCTGGACAGAGCATAGCACTAATACCCCGCTCCGATTGCATGGAATTCCATGGAAGATGGGTAACTTTGGCTCCCCTGCATCTTTGCTGCGTCATGTGGTTGCAAGCTCTGCAGTAGTCATTGGTTCCACATCAGCTGAAGGTTGATGGTGGTCCTGGGCTTGTGGGAGCATATATTCCTCACTCATTTGTGTAGCATTCCTTAGTACAGGGTCCACAGGAATGACCGCAGCATCTAGGTGTCGATCTATTAAGAATGGTTCCAACAAGTCTATGTTGGCAATATCAGAAACAAACGCAGCTCCTCAGTAATGTGATCATTCAGCAGTTGCAGTAAATAGAGATACATTTGAATAACATTTAATGTAGTGAGCAAGGAAACAAAAATGTCAATGATCACCAGAAGTTCAATCAGACAGCATAGAAGGAGCTTTACTCTGTATCTAATCCCATGTCATGCCTGTCCTGGAAGTGTTTGATGGGGACAGTATGATGGTTCCTGTTTCATTCACTGTATTGTACCTGCCCCAGGTCTTTTTCTCTTCACTGTAAATATGAAGCATTAAGCTCATTGATCATGTAATGTCGCTGAATAAGTTACTTACAGCAACTAGAAATGAACGGGTTTGTGAATTTAATTTGGGCACTTAAACTGGGTGCAAACAGATTTGTGTTGGGCACTGACTCTAGGTATGAACTGTTTAATGTTGATATGTACTTCTGGGAGTGAATAGGTTTGTGTTCTCAACAGAAGATCCTGTGTTGAGGCAGGGACTGTGCTGAGAAATTGTCAGAAGAATTTGAGCTGCTCACTCTGAGAGATGAGCTCAATGCAGGAAGCTCTGAAATGTCGTGAAGCAAACAGTGAGGCTCATTCCTAATGAAGAGCTTATGCTTGAAATGTTGACTCTAATGCCCCTCGGATGCTGCCTGACCAGCTGTGCTTTTCCAGCACCACACTCTTAACTCTGATCTCCAGCATCTGCAATCCTCACTTTGCACCACCTATCCTATGCCCCTCTGTACTAAGACAGTGCGACATCCAAAGATCTGCTGTGGACCTCTCCATCTCACATGTTGGTCCTCCCAGGTCCTTCTCCCTAACTTTGGGCTACTCCATTCACCCACACCCCTGACTTGCACCCCCTGGATCCCAACACAGCCTCCATTGTCTCATTCCTACCTTTAAACCCCTCCTCCCTGCATCACTGACACTCTCCCTTCTATTTTAGTGCACTAATTGCTTGCAGGACACTGAGCTTTCACCTGAGGTGTGGCTCTACCTACCTGGGGGGTGGTGTCCGGTCCATTTATCTCAATGTCTGTCAGCTTCTGCTTTGAGGGGAGCAGCTCCTGCATGATGTGCAGATGATGGGACCTTGGAAGGTTATTGCTATTTTGAGACAGAGGGAGAATCTTTCAAAGCCACAAGCCATTTCTTGTGTCACATAGCCATCTGTAGGACTGATTAGTGCTGCATGAAGTAGTCAAGAGTCCTTGGAATAAGATTTTTTATTCAACACAGTTCCTCTGCTCCTGCATCCCCTTTAGAATTGTACCCCCTACTTTATATCATTTTTCAATGTCCTTCTGACTAAAGTGCATTAATTCAAACTTCATTGAATATTATCTGATACTTATCTGCCCACTCCACCAACTTTTCAATGGCCTTTTGGAGTTCCGCACAGTCCTCATATTTTACAATTTCTTTTCAGCTTAATGTCATCTGCTTCCCAGTTCTACCCTGGGTATCATCCAGAGAATTTTGGATTTGTTCTTACTACCTTTCTCATTAGAGGAATCTACCTCCGCTGTAACCGAATCCCCCATGCAATGAAACAAAACATGCTATTAGCATTCCTGATTACTTGCTGTACCTGCATACTAACCTTGCAATTCATGCACTAGGATACTCAGATCTATCTGCAATTCAGAGCTCTGCAACCTCTCACCATTTGGATAATATGCTTTTTTTTATTCTTTCTGTCAAATAGACAATTTCACACTTTCCTACATTATACTCCATTTGCCAGATCTTAGCCTACTCACTTAACCTATCTATATTTCTTTATAGGCTCCTTATGTTCTCTTCATGACTCACTTTATTACCTATCTCTGTGTCATCAGCAAATTTAGCTACCAACTTCGTTCCCTTCATCAAATTCATTTATATAAATTATAAAGAGTTGAGGCCCCAGCACCTACCCCTGTGGTACATTACTTATGATGTACAGCCAGCTTGAAAAAAGACCTATTTATTCTCTGGCTTCCTGTTAGCCAGCCAATCTTCTATCCTTGCCATTATGCTATTGCCAATACCATAAGATTTTCTATTCTGCAATAACTGATGGGTGGCCTTATTGAGGTGTATAAAATTATGAAGGGCATAAATAGGATGAATACATATAGTCCTTTTCCCAGGGATGGGAATTGAAAACTAGAGGGCATAGATTTAAGGTGAGAAGGGAAAGATTTAAGAAGGACCTGAGGGGCAACTTCTTCACACAAAGAGTGGTGCATATATGGAATAGGCTGCTAGAGAAAGTGGTTGAAACAGGTACAATAGCAACATTTAAAAAACATTTGGATAGGTACATGGATGGGAAAGGTTTAGAGGGATATGGACCAAATGAGTGTAATTGGAACTAGATGTGTGGGCACCATGCTCAGCATGGACCAGTTTGGACCAGAAGGCTTGTTTCCATGCTATATTACTCCATGACCCTAGAACTTCTTATGTGGTACCTTCTCAAATTCCTTCTCAAAATCCAAATACAAGACTTCCACTGGTTCCCTTTATCCACAGCATAAAATACTTCTTCAAAGAACTCCAATGAATTAGTTAAACATTACTTCCTTTTGGCAAAACTATGTTGATTTTGCCTGATTACCTTGAACTTATTCAAAAGCCCAGTTAGGACAAACTTAATTATAGCTTCTAACATTTTCCCTATGACAGATAGGGGTGGCATGGTGGCACAGTGGTTAGCACTGCTTCCTCACAGTGCCAGGGACCTGGGTTTGAGTCCAGCCTAGGGCAATGTCTCTGTGGAGTTTGCCTGAGTCTGGGTTTCCTCCGGGTACCATAGTTACATCCCACAGGTAGATTGGCAAAGCTAAATTTCTCATAGTATCCAGGGATATGCAGGCTAGATGGATCAGCTGTGGAAATTCAGGGTTACAGGGATAGGGTGAGTCTGGGTTGGATGCTCTTTGGAGGGTTGGTGTGAACTCGATGGGCTGAATAGCCTGCTTCCACACTGTAGGGATTCTAGATGTTAAGCTAAATGACTATAGTTTCCTGCTTTCTATCTTCTTGCCTTTTTGAATACAGGGGTTATATAAGATATTTTCCAAACTAAAGAAATCTTCCCTGAATCTGATGACTTTTGAAAATTTAAAACAATGTATCAACTATCTCACTAACTAGTCCTTTTAACACCCTTGGATGAAATGACCCTGGATGAATGGTCCACTTGGAGAAAGACTAGGGCTTCCATGGCACTGTAACTACATTAATCAACAATTTCGAAGAAGGGAAATATATTAACATTCATATCATCAACATGGACAGTAATGCACACCACACATCTCAAAGTGGTATGATAACAAGCTGAGTCAGGCTATGGTGATTTAAGACTTGTGTCAGTGTGATATCATGGTTCTAGATAACATAACTGGAATGTGATTTCATACAAGGCAGTGAGTTAGCCGCCAGAAATTCAAGTGGCTTTGATTATAACTATTTATGAAAATCAACAGGATATTTAGATTGAAACACTGCCTGAAACTCATTGCCAAACTTCAGATGTTCTTATTACATTATGGACGGTCAATCAATGTTCATTTGATACAGTTCCATTTCTGCTTTCTTTTGATTTTAACCATTCTGGAACATGTATGGAGCCTAGTATATATATAGTTTTGTACATTGACAAGAAATTTTCATGGAAAACCCTTACCACATCCAAAATGGATCTTCAATTTATGTGGTGACCTTTGAACAAAAAGAAATACAGCCCAATGTGGAGAAAATCAGATCTCAATTTGGTATTGGGATGCTCCTCTTCACAAAAAAATGTGAAATGGACTTCCAAGTAAGGTAAAAGAGGCAAACATCCAGAAATTATTTAATTGTTGAATGAAGTTAGTATAAAACTATTGGTTTTAGATAGGTGACCTGTTTTCTTCAATCCATGAGGAAGGTAGATGAGAAGACAAGTCAAAATGTAGGTGACACTACATGTGGTCAAAGTACAAGACACTGACCCAGCTAGCTCAGAGTCGTCTCCTAGAGTGAACAGAACCCTGACACTCCTGTTTATATCTGTCAGCCAAGGCTCCCTAATTGGATCAGATTAACAGCCCCAATCTCATATTCTATGAGGTCTACCTGGATGACCTTATGCCAATCACTACAACAGTACAAATGCTGGAAGGGTCTTTATAGTTTTAGAAGAAGAGTGGAACATCCCAAGGAGTACTGATCATTAAATAGAGAGGAGAAAGTTTACGAGGCTAGAGGTGAAATAAACATTTAAAACTGCAGACATGTTATGGCACAGAAAAAGGCCATTAATCCCATCGTGGCTGCACTGGGACTGGTCAAAAAAGAAAAAAAAAATCCCATCTTCCAGCATTTGGTCAGTTAACCTGCATGTTACTTCAAGTGCCTTTTAAATGAGTTGAATGTTTCTTCCTCCACCAAGAAGCTAGGCAATATTCCAGCCTCTGGATGAAAAAAAATCCCTCCTGTTCTCTGTAGTCTTTCTATCAATCACGTTGAATCTGTGCCATTTGGTAACTGACCTGTCCATTAGGGAAAATAGGTCTTTCCTGTCTACTTCAACTAGGTCCTTCATAATCTTGTACACCTCAATTAAGTTACCACTCAGTTTCTTCTGATCTAGAAATACAATCTTAGCTTATTCAATATTTCTTCATTGCTGCAATTTTCATTTTGCCAATTGTCTTGTAAATCTCCTCTGCTGAGAAAAAAACCAGAGCCTCTGTATACAAGTTTGATGGTGCTATTTAATGAAAGGTAAGGCAGTGTCATTTATTGGAGTAGGAATAGACCATTCAGTACATCAATCTGTTCTGCCATTGTTAGATCATGGGTGATTTGTATGCCAACTCCATTTACTAATCTTGTCCAAAGACTTAACAGCTTTTAAGGGGAAGAAAGACTTTCACTGAAGACACATGTTACAAAGACTGCATAGACATAATGACATGTACTTACATTGGAAAGCCTACAGAGAACTCCACACACGACAAACATAATAGATTCACAAAATTATCGGGACAGACATATGTACACATAGTCACATGTTAATCCCAGTGAAGTGCACACACACACACTGAGGAATTTTAACAAATGCAATGTGTAAACATTCATGAAAACACGGGCGCCAGACAGTCAGTGAGTTCATTAGTACCACGACAATCTCAAGGGTTCTTGGCAAGTACTGAAAATTGGAGAGAAAAGAAAAATGCTTTTTATTCAGCCCAGATTGCAACAAAATGGTTTGCAGGTGGTTTGGGAAGTTCTTCTTTCAAAAAAAAACTCAAGAGAAATGAAACAAAATAATAGTGGGTAGTTCTCAATCTTTATAAACCAAATATTCTTATTTATAGGTAAAAGGTTTACACATCGATAGAGCTGCCACCTGAAAATGTTCCAGAGGATCAAAAATGCCTCAGAAGAGCCAAATTGAATTAGCATCAGCCAAGGTTTTAAACATTTATAATTTTTGATTAACCTTGAATAACATTTCCAGTCATTTGTTTTGTAGATTTAATGTAAACCTGGAGCAGCAACAGCAGTTAACTCACAAACTTTTTTTTAAAAAATTGCTCTCTTATGCATTTTTCAATAACAGCAAGATCATTTTTGTACCGAGACGACCAGGCCTGTTATGAAATAAATTCCCGCATAGAGGGCCTAGATAGTTGAATTAAGGCAGAGATGCAAATGATGAGGGAGGTGGAGGGTCACGGCACATGTGACGGTGGAGTCAAATGAAGGTAGTGGCATTGAAGGGAATGAGGTATGAGAAATTGATAGAGCTGGAGAAAATTACAGCAAACAATAAGGACATGGAGAGATTTAAAAACAAGGATAATAATTTGAGGTAAAATAAAATGAAGAACTGTGGGCGCTGAAGATCTGAAACTTTAACAGGAAATACTGGAGAAGCTCAGCAGTTCTGGCAGCATCTGCAGAGGGAAAAACGGAGTTAACATTTTGAGTCCAGTAACTCTTCGTCAGAACTGGCTAATTTGCTAATTTGAGATGCTGAGTGACTAGAAGCCATTGTAGGTGGGTGAAGACATGGGTGATGGCCAAAGATTAATAAAGTTAGAAGTTATTCTCAGAAATGCAAGGATAGATAAAGTACTACAGGTCATTAAAGCTTAAATGAAAACCAGCCACTGGTAAGACCAGAGGCATACCCACAACTTGCAGGCGAATTCCCCAAAGTGGGGAAATTCTTGAAGGGAATTTTGAGCATAGGACATATACTAAATACAAATTTGTTGCAGTGAATTATTGTTTTTAATTTCATGGCTGTGATTCATTACATCAGGTATGTAGGTTATCCATGGTGCCCCTGAGAATAAACACAGTTTTACAACTCAAACAGCATTTGAGGAATGGAGGAGGAGATGAAGCTTCAGGCAACTTGTAAATTCATCCTTGCTGACAATATGCCGAGGTTTATGTGGATGTACTGGCTGTGAATAGGTCCTTCTCTGTGGATGAGGGTCAGAACCTAGTCACGATTTTGGTTCATTTTGTTCTCATCTATAATCTACAACAATTCTCTTCCCATCTCTTTTAAAGGAACTGAGTGCATCTTGCATTTTTCTAGTAAGTGCTATTTGTGGAATGTTAAAATACAAGAGAAAGGCAGCTGTATTATATGTGCCAGCACTTTGCAAAGCCTATTCTATAGGTTTCCTCTCCTACTCTTTGCCTAACCTTGCAAATTTATTCCCTTAAAGTATTAATCCAATTCCTTTTTAAACCTATTATCTTGATTACCTTAGTCAGGGGAACATATTTTTATAAGCCTAATTACTCTTAGTCAAGGTCTCACTAACATCTCTCCGACTGATTCCAACAAAGCCAGCTGCTGATCCTGCCAGGAGTTGTTACCTTAATATAGACCAGGAATTTAAATGTGGGCCCTTATTGGCACTACTATCTGTTGATAGTAGCGTTACCACTACAATGAAATCTGAGGAACAAACAGGCTGCAGCTGACAGCGAGATTTTAAAAAGCCAACAGCTGATTGCTTTGATGGATGGGCATAGCCTGGCAAAAAGAGTAACGATTGTGCACATTAAATGGAGCTATTTGTTAACATTTCTCCAAGGGTTATGGTTATGTCATTACAAATACTTAGCTGAGTTTCAAAATTATTTCATCTTGGAATTCTGAGTTCAGTTTGTTCAACATAGTAAAGAGGCTATTGAAGATTAGCTGTCTTCGATGTGGGTCTGAACAGAAAGTTGCTTGATTTTCTAATAGATTAATTAATGTAATTAATTTTCATAGAATCTTGTTTGGCACCTTTGCTGCAACATTGACTGATATAAAGGGGACTAACTGCAGTTCAAAGATAATCAATAGTATGAGAAGTGTTTTGGGAAATCCTGAGAGATACGGATGAGCTAAATAAATATAAATTATTTATTTCCTGGTAGGACTTACAATCATGGAATAAATTTGCTGAGTTCATGTTTTTTACTGGAAGTATTCATTTGTTTCTGTGGTAATGCACTATGTTTTAAAATATCAATGAATGAATTTAAATTTTTTATTTTCAATTTATTTTTAAAATTTCAAATACCTTTGCAGGCATCTTTTCCCATTGGTGCTTATGGTCAAATGCATGGGTCAAAGAAATGGACCTTGTATTTATTAAGAAAAGTCTTCTCCTGTTCAGTATTATTGATCCTGTCTTAGACTTGTACTCTTGTTTAAATGTTAAATAATTTTGGACCAATTTATAGAAGGTTAAATGTGAAAATAGCTGAAAATGTGTTGCTGGAAAAGCGCAGCAGGTCAGGCAGCATCCAGGGAACAGGAGAATCGACGTTTCGGGCATAAGCCCTTCCTGAAGAAGGGCTTATGCCCGAAACGTCGATTCTCCTGTTCCCTGGATGCTGCCTGACCTGCTGCGCTTTTCCAGCAACACATTTTCAGCTCTGATCTCCAGCATCTGCAGATCTCACTTTCTCCTAAATGTGAAAATAGCAAACCAATTGTTTACACAGTGTATCCAAGATTGTTAATGCTTTGTCATGATTTTAACTTTAAGTAGCATCTCTGATCAAAACACTGCTTCACAATGAACATTAATTCATGCAGATGGTTGACTCCTACCCACTAAAGGTTTATCAAATAGAATGTTGATGTACTGGGCTGAATTGTCTCTCTTTTTTTTGCCAAAGTGCTTTTTCAAGTGAGATTTACAGTCACCAGTCTGCCTTGATCCATGTTGACTTTGCTCACACAATCTAATGCATCCTTAATGAGCACAATCCAGTTGGTCAGCTGTTATAGCTTAGCACAGATACCGATTCTGACAAGAGGAAGCTGACTTATCATCAATACAGTTAGTCAGTTTTCCAACTTTATGGAACAATGGCCATAGGTGTTGTGGAGGCTGTTACAATTACAACATTTAAAAGGCATCTGGATAGGTATATGACTAGGAAGGTTTTGGAGGCATATCTAAATGCTGGCGAATAGAACTAGATTAATTTAGGATATCTGGTCGGCATGTACAAGTTGGACTGAACAGTCTGTTTCCATGTTGTACTTCTCTATGACCGTTTAACTGTATTCATTCAGGTCAATCAACTTTTTAAGATCAGCTGGCTCAACAAGACATTTCTCAAGGCAACACCAACAAAGTCTGTCATGAAATGACATTCAAAGAGAGACCCTTCTCAGAGCAGCTATCTTTCAAACTCGACTTTAAACTGAGGCCTTATCAACTGGATCAAGGGAATCCACTTGGCGCTCTGGACAATAGTTATCCCAACTATCTTCACAAACAAAGTGGTCATTCTCACATCACTGTTTATGGAATCTTGGTGCATACAGATTGGCTTCCACATTTATGTTACTACAACAGTTGCACACTTCAGAAACATTTCATTGATAGTAAAGTGCTTTGAGATGATTTTAGGTTTTGATGGATATTATACAGTATGCTTTAATGTGGAAAAACGTCTCAAGGTGCTTCACATAAATGAAATGGATATTGAGGCAAAGAAAGAAATATGATTATGATGATTTAAGCTTGTTTAGAGATGAGTTTGAAGAATGGTATAAAAGAAGGATATTGAACTGGAGAGGTGAGAAATAATTTCATGGTGTGGGATCTGGAACTGAAGCCACAGGAACCAATCGTGCATGAAGTGTACCATAGGTCAGAGATAGTTCCTCACTTGGCTATTTGGAGGTGCCAACCCAGTAATTTGAAATGGGATCGATAACTTCCCTAAAATACTGCAGGAATTTAATGGGCTGATATCTCACAAACAGCTTGTACTTAGGTAGCAACTTTAGCATAATAAGAAAAAAAGAATGATACATTAGGTATAGACAACTGGGATCAACCGGATCTTTGAAGAATATGAAGAGTGTAGAAGGCATTGGTAAAGAGGAAGTCAGGAATGGCAGAGGAGAAATTAGAAAGCCTTGGCAGAAAAAGATAAACCAAAAAGATTCTACAAATACAATAAGAGTAACAGAGTAAATAGAGAGAGAGTAGGACAACTTCAAGATCAACAAGGTTATCTTTGTGTTGAACCTCAGGAGATGGAAGAGATATTAAATGAATATTTCCTGTCAGTTTTCACTGTTGAGAAAGAAATGGAGGCTACAGACCTCAGGGAAATAAATACTGAAGTTTTGAAAACAGTTCACATTACAGAAGAGGAAGATCTGGAGGTCCTAGAAAACATAAAGGTAGATAAATCTCCAGGACATGATCAAATATTCCCCAGGACGTTGTGGGATGTTAGGGAGAAAACCAGAAAAATATTTGTATCATCTATAAACATGGGTGAAGTACAAGAGGATTGGAGGGTATCTAATGTTGTGCCATTGTTTAAGTAAGACTGTAAGGAGAAGCCTGGAAACTATAGATCTGTGAGTCTGACATTGGTGGTGGGTAAGATGTTTGAGGTGATTCTGAAAAATAGGACTTACATGCATTTGGAGAGGCAAGGACTGATTAAGGATAGTCAACATTTTGTACAAGAAAAATTGTGTTTCACAAACTTGATTAAGTTTTTTAATGAAGTAACCAGAAAAATTGATGAGAGCAGAGCGATAGACTTTGTTTACTTGGACTTTTGTAGACTAATTAGTAAAGTTAGATCACATGGAATTTAGGATGAGCTTGCCAGTTGGAAATAAAATTGCCTTTATGTTAGGAGACAGAGGGTGATGTGGAGTGACGCTTTTCGAACTGGAGGCTTGAGACCAGCAATGCGCCTCAGAGATCGGAACTAGGTCTACTTTTGCTTGTTATTTATATGAATGATCTGGATGAAAATATAAGAGGCATGGTTTGTATGTTTGCAGATGACACTAAAATCAGTGGTATAGTGAAAGTAAACAAGGTTATCTAATTTACAAAGACATCTTGATCAATTGGATTAATGGGCTGAGGAATGGCAGATGGAGTTTCATTTGGATAAATGCGAGGTATTGCATTTTGATAAAACAAACAAACACAGGATTTATACAATTAATGCTAAGGCCCTGGATAGTGTTGTAGAACAAAGCGATCTAGGGGTTCAAGTAAATAATTCTTTGAAATTTGCATCATACATAGATATGGTGGTTAAGGCATTTAGTATGCTTGCAACCATTGCTTAGACCATTGCATATTGGAGTTGGGACGTTCTGTTGAGGATGTACAAGACATTGGAGAGGCCTCTTCTGAAGTACATTTTTGGCCTCCTTGTTATAGGAAGGATATTATTAAACTAGAGAGGGTTCAAAAAAGATTTACCCGGATGTTGCCAGGACATAAAATAGACTGGAAAGATCGGAACTTTTTCATCTGGAGAGTAGGAGGTTGAGGGCTGGCCTTGTTGAGGTTTATAAAATCATAGGAGCATAGACAATGTGAATTACAAGGATATTTTCCCTAGGGTGGGGAAATTCAAATCTAGGTGGTACATTTTTAAGGTGGTCGGAAGAAATTTAAAAAGGACATGAGGGGCAACATTTTTACACAGAGAGTCATTTCTGTGTGGAATGAACTGCCAGAGAAAGTGGTGGATGCAGGTACAGTTACAACATTTAAGAGACATTTGGATAAATTCACGAATAAGAAATTCTTGGAGAGATACAGGCCAAGCGCAGGCAGGTGGGACTAGTTTACTTTGGGAACATGGTCAGTGTGGACTGGTTGGACCATAGCTTTCTATAACTCTACTACTCTGTAATAAAATGTCACTTCGATACTGGAGTGTTATCGAAGTTTGACAGTGAGCCACATAAAAAAATACTGGCAAGCTGATCAAAAGGTTAGTCAAAGAAGCAGTTTAAAAAGGTTAACTCAAAGGTAGAAAGAGATATGAAGAAGTTTAGGGAGGAATTCCAGAGCTTAATGATTTGATAGCTGAAAGCACGGTTGCCAGTGATGGAGCAATTGAAGTTGGAAATGCTTAAGAATCTCGCACCAAAAAGTTTAAAATAAAAATCTAAAACTGCTATCTCGAAATATCAAGTTTCCCAATTGAAGCTAATTCCCAAGTCCGAAGGTAAGGCAAGGTTCACTGTTTCATTGCTCCAGAAAAGGCCATAGGCCATGGCACATCATTGATTTTGATAAAATAACTTAAGATTGGCTTCAGTAGAGATAATCCTAAACAAATGGGAACAATGAGATCTCTCAGTTATTAAAAATTGCAATTCCTTCTCCTTCAAACATGAAAGACCCCTAATTCATTTTCAAAAGTCTGGTATCTCTATCTAATAATTGGAGGATTTTTAAAATTGTAAAATAAGGAACCTGAAATGTCCAAGGTACAATGTAAAACACTTTAAGCTGAAAAAAGATACAAGTGAATGCAAGATATATAGAAGTGGTGTTTCGGGATGTCAAATTTAGATTTTAAGAACTTGTAAATTGTCAAATTATTCAGGTAATTATACAGAATGTGTACTAAAATGATAATCTTTTGTAACCTACATAAGTATAAACTATTTCCCCTGTACCTTGCAACAATTCTATTATTCTCCACAATTTATATCTTAAAGTTTTTTTTGCAACATACTTTTAGTTGCTTCTCGTTCTTTGTTTGTCTCCCATTGTACAACTTCTTTCCTGAAAGCTTGGAGTTTGGACAAGATACACTTCCTCAGATAATTAGAGTTTTTTTAATACTCTGTGAGGTGAATGGGTTGCACATTGCTGATCACAATTAAAATCACAAAAGTGTTATGGCACACAGGAGGACATTTGGCCCATCACAAATGGGAAAGATGGCAGTAGTCAAGTAGGCAGCATTTGGGCTCCTCAGCCCAGAGCAGCATGGTAGCTTAGTGGTTAGCACTGTTGCCTCATGGCACCAGGGACTCAGGTTCAATTCCAGCCTTGGATGACTGTCTACGGAGTTTGCACATTCTATGCATGGATTTCCACCAGGTGCTCTGGTTTCCTCCCACAGTCCAAAAGATATGTGGGTTAGGTGAATTGTCCATGCTAGATTGCCTCCAGTGTTCAGGAATGTGTAGGCTAGGTGCATTAGTCAGTGGAAGTAATAGGGTAGGGGAATGTGTCTGGATGGGGTAATCTTTGGAGGGTTGGTGTGGACTTGTTGGGCCAATGACCTGTTTTCCACACTGTAGGAGATTCTCTGTCAATCTGTCTGCTTTTCTCCACTCCCATTTTTTTCCCTAAGATTTTGAAGTGTACTTTTTTCTGATAAGAAAACTTACCTTAGTCCAGCTGAGAGCCAGAGCAAAGCGGGCTGGAGACATGGAGTAGCATGGAACGACTGAGAGCCAAAGCGGAGTGGACTGGAGGCCTGGAACAGTGCAGAGTGGCTGAGAGCTGGAGTGGAACGGGCTGGAGGCCTGGAGAGGTGTGGAGTGGGCTGGAGGCCCAAAGCTGCATGGAGTGGCTGAGAGCTAGAGCTGAGTGAACTGGAATGGTTGAGAGTTGGAGCGGCACAGGCTGGAGGCATGGAGCAGAGCGGGGACAGTTGTTAGTCTGGGATCTGGCACAGGCGGTCAGCAGCTTGCGAGGCCAGTCAGACTACGCATGGTGAGCTACTGTAATGTCATGTTTTTCTGTAATTTGTTTATCTGACTATAATGTTTATCCTTTTAATTATGTCTTATTACTAACATTCTATGAGGTCACTGTAAGGTAATGCAACATCTTTTGTATTCGTCTTTTTGTATCTAAGATTTGTACCTAGGTACTTTATATCTAAGATAGCACCATGAGAGGTGACATTGTAAACTTTTCACTGCACCTCTGTACTTTGGTACTTGAGTACACGTGACAATAAAGGATAATTTTATTCTATTGTATCTGCACTGGTTCTCCAAAGAGCACCAAGACTTAGTGCCATTCTCCTATATTTTTCATATGCCATTGCACATTGTTTTAATGTAATTGTGAATGCCTCAATTGAACCTGCCTATACATAAGTCTTAGCATGAACCGTACATGATCTGAAAATGTTTTTTTTCATGTCACATTGCATTGTTTGCAAGTAACTTTAAATCTGTACCTTCTTGTTCTTGATCCTTTTACGAGTGGGAACAGTTTCTCTTTATTTGTTCTACCAATCCCCTATTAAGTTGAAAATTTCTATCTGTGGGTTAGCACTGCCGCCTCACAGCGCCAGAGATCCGGGTTCAATTCCCGCCTCAGGCAACTGTCTGTGTGGAGTTTGCACATTCTCCCCGTGTCTGGTGGGTTTCCTCCGGGTGCTCCAGTTTCCTCCCACAGTCCAAAAATGTGCAGGTTGGGTGAATTGGCCATGCTAAATTGCCCGCAGTGTTAGGTGAAGGGGTAAATGTAGAGGAATGGGTCTGGGTGGGTCGCTCTTCGGAGGGTCGGTGTGGACTTGTTGGGCCGAAGGGCCTGTTTCCACACTAAGTAATTTAATGTAATCTAATCTTCCTGAGCCTTCATCTTTCCAAAGAGTACAATCCAGTCTCTCCAATCTATCCTCATTGCTGAAATTTCTCATCCCTGGAACCATTCATATAAATATTCTCTGCACTCGCTCCAATGTGCTTATATCCATCCTATACTAAGGTGCCCAGAACTGTACACAATGCTCAGCTACAACATTCTAGATGACAGCTGAACTGGGCACTTTAACAAATTACAGTAGATTGCGTCATAATTGGTTCCAGGTGCCAGTTAGAAACCAGCAGCACTTCTAAGTGGCTATTCTTTAGTGAAAAGCTGAAGAGTGAATCTCTGCATGTATTCAATTATGATGCCTATTACATCAAACCTTGATCTTGCATACAGACAATTATTTGGATTTATATAATGGCTTTAATATTGTAATACTTCCAAAGATGCTACATCAGAGCTAAACCTAACTTCAAAAGCCCAATTTTTGATAACATACTATAGAGGTTTCATATTCATGCATTGATTTTACATGGTGTTAATTTAGTTAATTCAAAGTTGCATTTTGCAAGATTCTCCAGGAATTCCAAACAGTTGGAATACAATAACCCTGGAGGCTTTATTTTTGATGTGGATAAAATTAGGATTAAAACAACTCTGAATTAATAGAAAACTTCTCTTAAACCATTCCCACCATCACTGACAGACCTGTGAACACATCAGTACTTCAGCTCTAGCTGTATTGTATTGCTGAAAATATTCTCTCCAGGCCTTGAACAGCAGAGTTTACAATTGCTCATAGTTCAATATCTACCCTTTGCTGAAATTCTGGTCTGGATTAGGGTAAATCCACTGCTCCCATGCTTGGAATCTCACCACCAAAAAGCATTCAATCAGAATATAACAAATGTATCCTGCTTGTTCATTTTTCATTATGAGGTAAGTTTCACCCTCAGTCATCTGGTAATGTATTATTTTTCTCTCTTACTTACTCATAAACTCTCTCACCTCCTAGTGGGTGGTGACATGTAATAATAAGTTTAGTACTTGGCACCATCTTGTGTCAAATGAGCTCCTAGTATGTTAAGTGTTTCTAAATAGTTCAAAATAACTTTGCAATAAATGTTAATAACACTGGAAACCCAATAAAGTTTAGAAGATTGCCAAGAAATGTCAAGCTTCAATGGAGAATTCCATAAACCAGCATTTTAAACTGCCAATGTGTACTGCAGAGTATTCAATCATTCATTCAGCTAGTTGGTTGAAAGAAAAACAGGAAATACTAAACTAAAATATATTTATTGCACATAATTATTACTTTTCTCAAATGCATTGCTGGCTTCAGGGGAGTCTGTCAGTATTAAGTACTACTGCATTTAGTGTGCTATGAGTTTAGAAATTGTTAAAGTCACATTTGACAATTTTTATATACCACTCCTCATTTAGATAAGCACCTTAGAGAGCTTCAGATAGGGCAGAGCTGACCACCCAGAAGAGATTCTAGAACACTGGAGATATATTTAAAGAGATGTACCTGTAAGAGGCTTCTGAACAGAGGGAGAAAGGAATCAAATAAAAGCATTATTAATGGAATACATTACATGAATGTAGAATGTGATTGGAAAGGGCTTTAATGTTTTGGAATTCTACTCAATTGGAGTTAAGGGGGAAGATTTAGATTCATTGAAATTCTAGAAGGGAATGAATGTTGGTATTTCAAATATTGGAATTCTACATGATGACAGTTAATGGAAATAAATTTATATTTTGAATGATGGAATAAATAGGAAATAGGTTGTTCCATTGGGATTGAGGATGTATGGGAAAGGGATTTGTCCATTATAATTATATACATTAGATATGAATGTTAGGTGGTCAGGTATTTAATCTACTTTGTTGTGGTTTAACTGTTTATCTATCTACATATGGTTTTCCTTGTAAACAAGTTGTTTTATGCAGAATAACATCAAGTGGAGGCTGGTCTATCCTAATGCATTTGCTAATCACTGACCAAAAGGAAGGCTGATTGTAGATTAGTTATTCTACTCTTTCAGTCTGTGAATACGACTTTACAGCACTGGAAGAATAAAAACAGTAGAATTAAGTCATTTTTCTAAAATGTTCATATTTCAACCTTTTTGTAGAAGACAAGCCATGAAAAGCAAGCTTGAGCATATCAGAATCCAATAAAGGTCCAAGAACAAGTAACTGGATTGAAGACTTCAGTTACACCTTTCCCTAGCAGAAATTTGTACTATGAATTGTAGAATGATTGTAAAAAAACTTTATAGTTGGTAAAACAGTCATAGATATGTAATCCAGTCTTCTGTTGGCTACTGAATTGTAAGATATTGGCACATTTGAGGCATTGTTGCTTACATAGTTTAGAGAAACTTGCATGTAGTTAACAAATAACATGCGTGTTTTATATTTTTATTACAACTTCTAGTTAATGGTCAGAAGTTTTTATCAAGTTATAGATTGAAAGTACAAAAACAAGAAAATATATCAAATCTGAAGACTAAATTTAGCAGGTGACTATTTACAATGGTAATTTATCAGTCTGAAAAACTGTTAAATTTTGAAAAAGTCTGGAAAACAGAACTCTCATTTGCTACAATTTAATTTGTTTCCTCATACAACTAGGAAGTCTTGCACTCAGCTGGCAATCACATTTAGGTCATCTATTCTCAGCCAAGATGAATAGAAGGAACTTGAAGACGATTCATTCAAAATATCTGTCAAACTCTATATGTCTTCCAGTAGGTCACATGAAAAGTTGTATTGTTGACCTGAAGAAATAGCTATGAATTCAACTATCTTGCAAACGGACTAAGAAAGAGATATAGAGAATGGATAACTATGAGATGAAATGCATTTGTTTAGAACTAAAAACAAAGAATGTACGAAGGATTCCTGTCCATTAAAATAAGCTGGAACAATTGTTATTTTTGTTAATGTTTGTAGTTTTGTTTCCATCCTCTAGTTCCCTCCTGTCCTCTCTGGAAGATAATTGCTTCTTGTTGTCATGTCATCCTTGGAACTGGATGCCCTCTGATATCACATCTAAGCATCCAGTAATTCGGTGTAAATTTATTCAGATATCAAGGGAAAGTTCACAGCTGAGCCCAATTCTCACTCAACATTCACAATTGCCAACAACGAGAGAGGCAGTCATGTTATGCGAGTGTCAGCAGACTGTAATCCGGAGTCCCAAGAACTGGGAACATGAGTTCAAATCCAACTGTGGTAGATGGTGAAATTTGAATTGATTAAAAACCACAATTCCTTGCAAGACTCACAGTTATCAGTAATCTGGCTGGTTTTCTCTCCCTAATTGCTACCTCCACCAGATGTACTTGCAGTCTTATCTGAGATCAACAAGGATCCAACTAGAGATTGAATCTTGTATGAAATGGTAGTCATATTATTCTTGCGCATTGATAACACTAGCATTACAAGACCACATGTACAATTGGCCAGATATATCCTATACGCAAGAGGTAGGACAAATTCCAAAACTATCAAGGTCTTTCAAATCATTAGCAAATTGACGAATGGAGTAAATCTACAACATCATAAAGCCGCATCTCCTCTCCAAGATTTAGAAGGTTATGATGACATTTACAATTTTCAAGAGGTTCACCAGTCTGCTTCACAGAATTACAAAATTGTTAGAGTATAGAAGGCCATTCAACCTATCATGCCTGCATTGGCTCTTCAAAAGAGCATCATTATTCAGTACCAATCTCCTGTATTCTCCCCATACCCTTGAATACTACTTCTATCCAAACAATCATTCAATGTCTTCATGAATCTGCAACAGTCAAAATCAGCCACCTAACTATTCTAAGCTCATTTCCATGACTGTCCATTGCCTTGTATGCCTTGTGTTACAACACAGGGTAAACCTTCCTGCTTAATTTAAAACCAGCAACACAGTAAAGATTTATCCTGTGCAGTAATGTGTAAAAATTCAACAGGCCAAGAACTATTTAAAGTAAAAATTAACAACTTTATTTCTTAAAGTATAACAGAGAATAATTAACTAACAACTATTTACCATTCCTTACTCTAATCTATCTGTTACTTTCCCTTCTGTAATACTAGTCCGATACAACTCCCAATCAAGATTTACAAAACCACCCTTCTTATCCCAAAACCAGACAGCTTCCATTTTTCTATCCGGATCTCTGTATCTTTTCTTTTTCTTAGGAATTTCTGCGATACAGTTACTGATCGAAAAGGTACTTTTAAGAGAGTTATTTTTCAAGCACTCTGTTTACATCCTGGGCTTGGCAGTTCTCCTCTCAGCTGTAGAATTTTCCCCAGTCTTACCAAAGCATCGAATTGTGTCATTTGCTTTTAAGATTGTCAATATACTAAATTCAAATTGGATTGGAGTTTGACATTTGTTTGGGGTGTAATTTAAACCGATTGACTGAATTCGAATTTGTTTTCGTCTCCAGACAATGAGCTAATCAAGTTGTTCTACCAAGTGTTACATTGTTGCCTTATTGAGAACACTTGGTGCTGTGTCCAGTAGTTCTGTTGCTTTTGACTCTCTAAAAGTACACTCACAGCTTCATAATACCTCCCCCCAAAGAAAAAAATTAACCATCATAATGAAAAGATGGCTTCATTTTTTTTCTCTACTTTTATAACACATTACCCTTACATACAGATAATTTTAATATAAGTTCACATTAACTTCTTCCCTATATATAAAACATTTAATAAAGATAAATAAGGATAAATCTCATTTAAACTCACTTTGGTGGCAAGAACAGGAAGGCAGATTACTACCTAAATGGAATCAATTTACGTAAAGGGGCAGTACAAAGAGATCTGGGTGATCATGTACACCAGTCAATGAAGGTAAGCATGCAGGTACAGCAGGTAGTGAAGAAGGCTAATAGCATGCTGGCCTTCATAACAAGAGGGATTGAGTATAGAAGCAAAGAGGTTCTTCTGCAGCCAGACAGGGCCCTGGTGAGACCACACCTGGAGTATTGTGTGCAGTTCTGGTCTCCAAATTTGAGGAAAGACATTCTGGCTATTGAGGGAGTGCAGTATAGGTTCCCGAGGTCAATTCCTGGAATGGCGGGACGACCTTACGCTGAAAGACTGGAGCGACTGGGCTTGTATACCCTTGAATTTAGAAGACAGAGAGGGGATCTGATTGAGACATACAAGATTATTAAAGGATTGGACACTCTGGAGGCAGGAAACATATTTCCGCTGATGGGTGAGTGCCGAACCAGAGGACACAGCTTAAAAATACGGGGTAGACCATTTAGGACAGAGATGAGGAGAAACTTCTTCACCCAGAGAGTGGTGGCTGTGTGGAATGCTCTGCTCCAGAGGGCAGTGGAGGCCCAGTCTCTGGATTCATTTAAGAAAGAGTTGGATAGAGCTCTCAAGGATTGTGGAATCAAGAGTTATGGAGATAAGGCAGGAACAGGATACTAATTAAGGATTATCAGCCATGATCATAATGAATGGTGGTGCAGGCTCGAAGGGCAGAATGGCCTACTCCTGCACCTTTTGTCTATTATCTATTGTCTATTGTCTAACCTCTATCAGTTAAATCCTTGATAACGCATCTGCGATTACATTCTTCTGACCCGCAACATATATGATTTTTACATTAAAAGTCTGTAACATAAGACTCCAATGAAACAGTCTCATATTCTTATCTTTAAAACGTTCTAAGAATGCAAGCAGATTGTGGTCAGTGTACACAACCGTCTCCAACACATTGTTCATGACATACACATTAAAATGTTGTGAGGCCAGTACCAAACCCAATGGTTCCTTTTCGATTGTGGAGCATTTCCTCTGGTGGATGTTGAGCTTCTTCGAAAAGTAACCAACTGGCAGTTCAATACCATCCTCATCTTCCTGTAGGAGTATAGCTCCAACTCCAATGTCACTAACATCGATGGCAACTTTAAAAGGTTTTGAAAAGTTTGGTGTAGCTAAAACTGGTTTGTGGTTAATATCGATTTCAAACGGTCGAATGCCTCCTGGCATGGTTCTGTCCACTGAAACTTTGTATTCTTCTTCAGCAAATCCATTAATGGTGCCACTACACTGCTGAAGTTTGGATTCCGATAGAATCCGCTGAGTCCTAAAAATCAAACTACCTCTTATTTCGAGGTTGGTCGTTGAAATTCCTTGATGGCCTTCGTCTTTGCATTCCGTGGGGTCAACCTTCCATGACCGATGTTATGTCCCAAGAACGTCAACTCTGCTTTCGCGAATTCTGTTTTATTTAAGTTTATCATCAGTTTTGCTTCTCATAGTCATTCAAAGAGCTCTGCCAACTGTACCATGTGATCTTTCCTGAACTTACTAAAGATCACTACATCATCCAAATAGACTGCACAGTTTGTTAATCAAGCCACAACTCTGTTCATGAGTCTTTGAAATGTGGCGAATGCATTCTTCATTCCAAAGGGCATCACTTTAACTGATATAGCCCATTTGGGGTTACAAACACAGCAATTTCTTTCGCCAACTCTGATAAAGGTACCTGCCAGTAACCATGCATTAAGTCCAACTTGGTGATGTAACTTGCTTGTCCGACTTTCTTGATACAGTCTTCCAATCTAGGAATTGGATATGAGTCTGATTTTGTAACAGCATTGACCTTCCGATAATCCACACAGAACCTTTGAGTTCCATCTGGTTTGGGAACTAAGACGATCGGCGAACTCCACTCACTCTGGCTTGGTTCGATAATGTTCTCGTCGAGCATGGCCTCCACCTCCATCTGGACTTGTCTGGCTTTGAAAGGATTAAGCTGATAGGGGTATTGTTTTATCGGAGCAGTATTCCTTACATCTACGTCACGTACAATAGCATTAGTCCTCCCCATCTGATTCTTACATACGTCCTTGTACTATAGTAAATCTTTCAACTCCGTTCTATGCTCCTGAGACAGATAGCTTACTAATATATCCCACTCCTCAACGACTTCTTCATTTTTTAATCTATTTTGAGGCACCTCAAAATCCATATCATCTGGATTTGATTCCTCACTCTGTGGGGCAGTAACTAACACCTGTTTCTCCAGTTTTTTCTCTCTAGTGTAATATGGTTTCTACATGTTCATATGACATACCCAATACCTTTTTTTTCTATCTGGCATCTTTACTAGATAGTTCACCTGACTCAACTTTTTCTCAATTTGATAGGAACCACCAAACCTGGCTTTGAAGGGATCTCATATCATTGGTAACAGTACTAACACATTATCCCTTGAGAAAATGTCTGAGTCTCAGAGCTTTAATCTGCCACCTGCTTCATTCTACACCGTGCTCTCTTTAGGTGCTGTTTAGCTAACCCACCTACTCGATCTAGTCTCTCCCTCACCTCGAATACATAATCTAAGTATGAGATCTCCGACTTTGGTCCTGTCAATTTTTCTTTAATTAATTTAAAGAAATTAAATTATGGGGTTGCACAGCAGCACGGTGCTCAGTGGTTAGTACTGCTGCCTCACAACGCCAGGGACCCGGGTTCAGTACCCGCTTCAGGTGACTGTCTGTGTGGAGTTTGCACATTCTCTCCGTGTCTGCATGGGTTTCCTCCAAGTGCTCCAGTTTCCTCCCACAATCCAAAGATGCGCAAGTTAGGTTAATTGGCCAAGCTAAATTGCTCATAGTGTTAGGTGCATTAGTTAGGGATAAATATAGGGTAGAGGAATGGGTCTGGGTGGGTTACTATTCAGAGGGTCTGTGTGGACTTGTTGGGCCCAAGGGCCTGTTTCCATACTGTAGGGAATCTAATCTAATTTCAAAAGGCCCCTCACTTCATGACCAAATATTAACTCAAAGGGAGTAAACTGAGTAGATTTATTTGGGGCATCTCTAATGGCAAACAATACGAATGGGATTCCTTTATCCCAATCATTTGGGTAACCCTGACGTATGCTCTCAACATGGTCTTCAAGGTCTGATGCTATCTTTCTAAAGCTCCCTGGGATTCAAGATGATACATACTGGATTTAAAGTGCTGTATACCTAAGCTATCCATAACCTCCTTAAACAGCCTAGCAGTAAAATTTGATGCTTGGTCTGACTGAATCTCTCTGGGTAGCCCATACCGTGTGAAGAAAGCTACTAACTCCTCTACTACCCTTTTTGCCTTGATACTCCATAATGGAATTGCCTGCAGAAATCTGGTAGACACATCCATTATGGTTAACAAGTGAAGATTCCCACTTTTAGTTCTCGGGAGGGACCTACACAATCAATTATAACCCCGTGTGAAAGGTTCTTCAAATGAGGGAACTGGCAACAAAGGTGCTGGTTTTATTCCCACCTGTGGCTTACCTACCATTTGGCATGTATGACACATATGGCAAACGTTAACCACATCCTTGTGCATTCCAGACCAATAAAAATGTTTTTGTACCTTAGCCTGAGTCTTTGTACCCCAAGGTGACCTCCTACAGGTAGTTCATGTGCTACCTGGAACAGTTCCTGTCGGTATGCTACCGGCAACACAACGTGATGCACTTCGGCCCATTTCTCCTCTGCACTAACCTGCTGTGGTCTCCATTCTGCCTTAGGATTCTATCTTTTAGATAATAACCCTCTGGAATATTCTCTGCCTCCCAACCTCTATCCCTCACAGGACGAAATTCTGGCTGGAAGCTTGTTTTATGCAGCAACATGCGTTAATCTGCTAATTCTGCTGCCCTTCTCACTTCCTGAACTTTCTGTTCCTTCACGTGAATTCTTACCATCTCTGGATGTGAGCTTTTAAACTTCTCCAGCAGAATAATGTCTCTTAGAGTTTCAAATGTCTTAGCTATTTTCAAAGCACCCTCCCATCAATCAAAGTGACTATGTTTTAATTCTTTTGATTCAATGTAAGCCTGACCTGATTCCTTCTTTGTGTTTCTGAACTGCTGTCTATATGCTTCTGGTACCAATTCATAAGCACTTAAAATAGCCTGTTTAACCTCTCCATAATTTCTTGACACCTCATCTGATAACATGGCAAAATACCTTACAAGCTCTGTCTACCAATTTAGTCTGAACTAGCATCATCCATAAATCCTCAGACCACTCCATCTGCTTCGCCAATTTTTGAAATGAATTAAAGGCTTCAACATCTTTCTAATCAAAATATGGTAGAGTTGTAACATATTTATATAAATCACTATCTTCTCTTTTCATCTCCATCCTGTTAACGACTTTGCTGACTAAGTCGCAACTACTCAAGTTCAAATTCTCTCTCTCTTTCTCTCTCCCTTTGCTCAGCCAAGAACCTTCTCACTCTCTTTTTCCTCTCTCTCTTTGTTTATTTTCTAACTCCATTTTCCTCAACTGTAATTTATACCTCTACTGCACTTGTCTGTTTCTCGGATACACCTAAGTGTTTGAATAATTTCCTTACAATTTCAGCTTTACTTTTGTCCCTGGTTAAATTCATACTTAACTTCTTTGCTAATTCTAAAAGTATGGCCTTTTTCTTTCCTTTTAAACTTTCTTGGCAAATTTGATAATCATCTTCAAATCCCAGAATATCTTTAGCAATTTTAAAGAGCCATTTCTCTCACCTTTAATTTAATCAACCCCAAGTCACCGAAATTAAATAAATTGTCTCACCTACATTTTATTTAAAGATCTAAGACACAAACCTGCAAGTGTTTAAATCTGTTGGGCTTTTCATACACCCAAATCTATTCAAATTTGTCTAAACCAGTTCAAATCACAGACCCGAGCCCCCAAACTGTTACAGTACGGGGTAAACCCTCCTGCTTAATTTAAAACCAGCAACACAGCAAAGATTTATCCCGAGCAGTATTCTGCAAATATTTGAGCGGCCAAGAACTATTTAAAGTAAAAATTAACAACTTTATTTCTTAAAATATAACAGAATAATTAACTAACAACTATTTACCATTCCTTACTCTAACCTTCCCTTCTATAATACTAGTCTGATCCAACCCCCAATTAAGATTTACAGAACCACCCTTCTTATCTCAAAACCAGGCAGCTTTTGTTCTTCAATTTGGATCTTCCTGTATCTTCTTTTCTTAGGAATCTCTGCGCCACAGGTTACTGATCAAAAAGTTACTTTTAAGAGAGCTATTTTTCAAGCAGTCTGTTTACATGGGAATATGAAAAGGAAGGGTTTGGAGGGATATGGGCCGGGCGCTGGCAGGTGGGACTAGATTGGGTTGGGATATCTGGTCGGCGTGGACGGGTGGGACCGAAGGGTCTGTTTCCATGCTGTACATCTCTATGACTCTACTTGCTGGGCTTGGCAGTTCTCCTCTCAACTGTTCAATTTTCCCTGGTTTTACACCCCCAAATCATCAGATTGTGACATTGGCTTTTAAGATTGTCAATATACTCACTTCAAATTGGATTGGAGATTGATTTTTTTTGTGGAATAATTTAAACTGATTGGCCAAATTCGAATTTGTTTTTGTCTCCAGGCAACAAGCTAATCAAGTTGTTCTACCAAATGTTACATTGTTGCCTTATTGAGAACACTTGGTGCTGTGTCCGGTAGTTCTGCTGCTTTTACCTCCCTTAAAGTACACCCACATCTTCATAACACTTGGCATAGTAAGTACACATCTAACCCCGTCTTCAATGTTATGAGGGTTATCTGGTTGAATTGCATTAGATTAGATTAGATTAGATTTCCTACAGTATGGAAACAGGCCCTTCGGCCCAACAAGTCCACATCAACCCTCTGAAGAGTAACCCACCAAGACCCATTCCCTTACCCTAGATTTACCCCTGACTAATGCACCTAATACTATGGGCAATTTCGCATGGCCAGTTCACCTGACCTGCACATTATTTGGATTGTGGGATGGAACCGGAGCACCCAGAGGAAACCCACATAGACACGGGCAGAATGTGCAAACTCCACACAGACAGTTGGCCAAGATTGCTCCTGACCTATCCATCTGACCAGTCTGTCTATATCATCCTGTAATCTGAGGCTATCCTCCTCACTCTATTTACCACCCCACTAATTTCCATATTATCCACAAACTTACAGATCAACTCTCCCACGTTCAAGTCTAAATTATTTATACATAGCATAAACAGCAATAGTCTAACACTGATCCCTGCATAACCCAACTAGGTACAACTTCAAGTCACAAATACATCCTAGGCCATCACCCTCTGCTTTACTCCACTCAGTCATTTCTGTATCCAATGTGCAAATTTCCTTAGATCCCATGAACATTTACATTCACTGTCAGTCTCTTCATCAAAAGCCTTATCAATAGAAGATATTTTCTCTATGGCACGATCATAGACCATAAACATTCACGCTGAATGTTATTTTCTTTTTGAATAGTATTTTGCATCAGTATTTACTGTGGAAAATGACATGGAAGATATAGAACATAGGGAAATAGGTGGTGACATCTTGAAAAATGTCCATATTACAGAGGAAGAAGTGCTGGATGTCTTGAAACGCATACAAGTGGATAAATCCCCAGGACCTGATCAAGTCCACCCTAGAACTCTGTGGGAAGCTAGGGAAGTGATTGCTGGGCCTTTTACTGAAATATTTGTATCATCAATAGTCACAGGTGAGGTGCCAGAAGACTGGAGGTTGGCTAACGTGGTGCCACTGTTTAAGAAAGGCGGTAAGGACAAGCCAGGGAACTATAGACCGGTGAGCCTGACATCGGTGGTGGGCAAGTTGTTGGAGGGAATCCTGAGGGACAGGGCGTACATATATTTGGAAAGGCAAGGACTGATTAGGGATAGTCAACATGGTTTTGTGTGTGGGAAATCATGACTCACAAACTTGATTGAGTTTTTAAGGATTGACGAGGGCAGAGTGATAGATGTGATCTGTATGGACTTCAGTAAGGCGTCTGACAAGGTTCCGCATTGGAGACTGGTTAGCAAGGTTAGATCTCATGGAATACAGGGATAACTAGCCATTTGAATAAAGAACTGGCTCAAAGGTAGAAGACAGAGGGTGGTGGTGGAGTTTTGTTTTTCAGACTGGAGGCCTGTGACCAGTGGAGTGCCACAAGGATCAGTGCTGGATTCACTACTTTTTGTCATTTATACAAATGATTTGGATTTGAACATAGGAGGTATAATTAGTAAGACACCAAAATTGGAAGTGTAGTGGACAGCTAAGAAGGTTACCTCAAATTACAAGGGATCTTGATCAGATGAGCCAATTGGTTGAGGAGTAGCAGATGGAGTTTAATTTAGATAAATGTGAGGTGCTGCATTTTGGGAAAGCAAATCTTAACAGGACTTATATACTTACTGGTAAGGTCCTAGGGAGTGTTGCTGAACAAAGAGACCTTAGTGTGCAGGTTCATAGCTCCTTGAAATTGGAGTCACAGGTAGATAGGACAGTGAAGAAGGCATTTGGTATGCTTTCCTTTATTGGTCAGAGTATTGAGTACAGGAGTTGGGAGGTCATGTTGCTATACAGGACATTGGCTAGGCCACTTTTGGAATGTTGTGCGCAATTCTGGTCTCCTTCCTACTGGAAGGATATTGTGAAATCCGAAAGGATTCAGAAAATATTTACAAGGATATTGCCAGGGTTGGAGGATTTGAGCTATGGAGAGAGGTTGAATAAGCTGCGGCTGTCTTCCCTGGAGCGTCGGAGGCGGAGGGGTGTCCTTATAGAGGTTTATAAAATCATGATGGGCGTGGATTGGATAAATAGACAAAGTCTTTTCCCTGGGGTGGGGGAGTCCAAACTAGACGGCATTGGTTTTGGGTGAGTGGGAAAAGATATAAAAGAGACCTAAGGGGCAACGTTTTCACGCAGAGGGTGGTACGTGTATGGAATGAGCTACCAGGGGAAGTGATGGAGGCTGGTACAATTGAAATATTTAAAAGGCATGAATGGGTATATGAATAAGAAGGGTTTGTACGAATATGGGCTAGTTGTTGGCAGGTGGGACTAGATTGGGTTCGGATATCTGGTCGGCATGGACAAGTTGAACCGAAGATTCTGTTTCCATGCTTGTACATCTCTATGACTCTATAACTCAATATGTCAAGGTCTTCAGCCAATATGCTATCGTTGATTTAACTTGGTCAGATTTCAAAATCACTACTGTGCAACATAAAATAAAATGGATTATCAAATGAATGTTTATATTTAATGATTTCAGCATTAAACATGAAACACTAAACATGAATCAACACTGAAAGCTTTCTGCTTTCACTTGAGTTTTGTTTTTAGCCACTTACATGCTTCATCATAGCATATGTGAGTCAAACAGAGGATTAAAAATTGTCACAAATTAAATTATAATATGATTCAAATCAAGCAGTGCATGAAACTGTCTTGTTTCTTTATAGCTTTCAGGTTTCAGATGTGTTCAGTTATGATTTATTGTACAGGGGTTGGCCTATGATTTTTTTCAGTTTGACAGAATTCAAAACTGTTTCACCGGATGTGCTGCTGGGCATTTGCATTGGCCCCCAACCCCCCCACTCTCTGTTTTTATCTGAATAATTTCTTTATCTTCTAGTATTACATGACAAGCTGAGGCTTTGGATATAGCTGAGGAAACTGAAAGCAGAGAGCCTCAGGTATAAAGACAGTTTGTCAAGTATACATGTGTGAGGGCTCCAGACAAAGCTGCATACTTCACTAACAGTAAACCCTGCTATGGAGGATTTCAAGATAATTTCAGTTTAAGAAACAGTGTATAAAATACAGGTGAAAGTTTGAGAGTGTTATGTATGCAGAGGAACCCTAAATCTATTCATTAGGATTCAAAGCGAAGGGCCTTGATGTGGGGTGTAGAACATCACAGTGAGAAGGAAGATGAGACAAATTGGGCAATAGTAGCCAGGTGACTCCAAGTTAGTGTTGAAAGGTAACAGCTGATATGAGGAAGCACAAATTGAGGAAGACAAGAAATTCTGAAATGCAGTAGTGCCAGGAAGAGTAGAAGATTGCATGGCTTTGAAAATAGTCCAGGAACAAACAATAGAAAAAACAGATTGAACTGCATATAATGCCAACCATGGATTAAAAAAATACTTGCTGACATTCATACTAAGGATTCATTTGATTGCCCTAACTGTTATTTCCTTGTTTTCATTACTCCAAGGAATTTCTGGGAGGACTGAGGTAGACAATATATGTAATGTTTTGTGCTAAGCATCAATATTACTGAGGCCAAGCTATTTGGTCTAGTAGGTATATTTTCTTGACTTTTTTTGTTGGTTCATAATTCTACAACAAAGACTAGTGTCTATATACCTTAATAAGATATAAAATGCTCTAAAGAGAGAAAAGGGAATGCTTTGGAACAAATAATGCTATGTCTGTATCAACCTTAAACTACCAAGGACTAGGCATGAACCTTGTCCATTACAGATACCTGTGCATTGCATTACTCATTCACTGATAATGATGAGATTATTAGAGAAACTATTTTGTTAGCTTCCAAAAATATATTTTTGCTGCCCAAACAACATGGCGAAAGGAATATATCCCCATCCTCGAGGCAGAGTTATAAGTATCACCAAATGATTAGAGATGCACCTCTTTACCCAGTACTAAGTACTTGGAAACATGTAGGCAAAAGTGAGTACTGCAGATGTTGGAGATCAGAGTCACGAGTGTAGTCCTGGAAAAGCACAGAAGGTCAGGCAGCATCCAAGGAACAGGAAAATTGACGTTTCGGGCAAAACATTCCTGATGAAAGGCTTTTGCCCAAAACATCGATTTTCCTGCTCCTCGAATGCTGCCTGACCTGCTGTGCTTTTCCAGCACCACACTCTTGACTTGGAAACATGTGCCTATTGGGTAAGATGTATGGTTTTACAAATAACCAGCAGAATAAGAATCCTATTACATAGTCCATCATAAAGTCATAGAAGCACTATCGCAAATTATTCAAACATTAAGTTCATTTTGAATTTGCAGAGTAAACCGGTCAGTCAATCTCATTCCCTCTTTTTTAATGTCCATAGGCCAGCAAGATTATTTCCTTCAAGTGTTCATCCAAATTCCTTTTGAAACTATTAATTTGCTCTGCATTCACCACCCTCATGAGTTTCAACTCATTACTAATCAATGTGCAAACATTTCTTCCTGACATCCCCCATGTATTCTTTACTCCAAACCTTACATGTGTTTGCTTGTCTCTGTACCATAAACTAATGGAAACATGTTTTCCTTGTCAATCTTGGCCAAACCTGTTATCATCTTGTACATCTTGATCAAATAATCCCTCAGTTTCCTTTACTCCAAGGAAATCAACCCTCACTTCTACAACTTAGCCTTGTAAGTAAAATTATCAATTCCTGAAATTATTTGGCTAAATCTCTTCTGCACCTTTCAAAAGTCCTCACATCTTTTATAAAATGTGGCAACTAGACACAAGACTCTGTTAAGGCCAAACTAGAGGTCTATAAAGGTTCAGTAAAACATCCCTGCTTTTGTGCTCAACACCCTATTTACTTTGCTAACCACTCTCTCAATATGTCCTGTAACCTTCAAAGGACTATGCAGGTATACCCCAAGGTCCCTATGTCCCAACAAGAAATTTGGAACATTGTTTGTAAGTCAATATTACATCATCACATTACTGTACTCATTCTATGTGCAGATTGAAGTCACCCATGATCACTGTGCTGCACATGCTACACACTTCTCTTCTCTCTTGATTTTTATCATGTCACTATTTGGTTGCCTATAAATAACATCAACCAATGTCAGCAGTCCTTTGCTGTTTTTCAGTTCCACCCAAACAGATTCCATTCATTTTTCTTCAGATCCTATTAATGTACTGATCCTGTTGCAGCTTCAACATTCAGTTTTCAGTTCTGGTCACCAAACAAGTCATATTTTTGTAACAGCAATTAAATCATAAATATCTACCTGTATTTGTGCCTTTAGATCATCTAACTTGGTGTGAAAACTGCATGTATTCAGGTGGAGTACTTTTAACTTTGTTTTTTGAAGTAATTCTGCATTTAAGGCATTTTTAGTGTTCGATTTTGTTTCATCTGTCTTTCAATTGCCCTCACTATTTTGCATCATCAAATCTGATAGTTTCCTACATCCATTCTCCAGCCACTCCATCTTGAAATTTTTAACTATCTTTATAATTCCCTGAATTTTGCTTTCAGGATATTACCCCTCTTCTGACTTATATTATTGGTTCCAATGTGGACTACAGCTTCTGGCTGACGTCCTGCCTAGACAGATTTCCTACAGCTACTCCATGACATCCTTGACCCTGGTACTACACAGGCAACACACCATTCTGCCACTGAGATGTCTGCCTGATCCTTTGATATGAAATTCCTGTATCTTTATTGCACTCCCATTCTTCTTTCTTCATCTGTACAGCTGAGATGTCCTTAATGCCGTAGCTGTGTCTCTAGCCGCACTCCCCTAAGGAACCATCTCTTTCACAAGTGGAATGAAATTATGAGCGGCAAGCACAATAGACATAAGGAACTCCCATACTACCAGTCTGGTTTTCTTAGACTGCCTGGTAGCTACACATTCTCTCTCTGTTTAGAAACTTCTAAACTGCAATATGACAATCTCCTATACATGCTACCTATGAAATCCTCTCCCTTGCAGATGCACAGGTGACTCCATTGCTCAAGTTCTGAAATCAAGAACTCAAGCTTGTGTAGCCAATGACACTTCCTGCAGGTATGTTAGTCTGGGACACAAGGTATATTCATGACTTCACACACACTGCAGAATGTACACTCCAATCATATCTACTTTCTTGCCATCCTGTAATTCTGAAAACTATTTGTTACCCTTAGAATAAATATAAACTTATTAAAACAAATTCCTAGTAACTTCACTTACATTAACTTTGGTTTTACTTTACTTTGAATTGGCATAACTTTACCAGTCTTTTGCTAGAGGTCCTTCCTGAAATCAATGAACTTGTTTCAGTTTTGAAGTACTTCAGCTCACAGCCCAACACCAACCAAGAAGCTTATAGATTTCCTGTGATTTTACTCTTGGATTTTTTTCACACTCAGCTTCTCTCGGCGCTGTGTTCAGAATGCAGTATTGCAATGATAGTTCTAGTGCATCATGAAATGCAGAAATCCACTGTCAGTGGATCAGAAATGTGCAATGCTGGTATGGAGAGATTGCCAAAGTCTGTGGACATGGGATTTCCAATAACAAAATTTCAATCTAAGACTCTTCCATCTGCCCTAGTTTTCACTGCTAGTTGTGGGCGGCATGGTGGCACTGTGGTTAGCACTGCTGCCTCACAGCGCCAGAGACCCGGGTTCAACTCCTGCCTCAGGCGACTGACTGTGTGGAGTTTGCATATTCTCCCCGTGTCTGTGTGGGTTTCCTCCGGGTGCTCTGGTTTCCTCCCACAGTCCAAAAATGTGCAGGTTAGGTGAATTGGCCATGCTAAATTGCCCGTAGTGTTAGGTGAAGGGGTGGAATGTAGGGGGGTGGGTTGCGCTTCGGCGGGTCGGTGTGGACTTGTTGGGCCGAAGGGCCTGTTTCCACACTGTAAGTAATCTAATCTAATACTTTTTGGCTATTCACATGTTTTGGTTAGTTTTTCTCTGAAACTCAAAACATCAGCTGAGCTTTGGTTAATCAATTTTTCTTTAATCAGTTTAAATTGTCCTTTCATCTCATTAGTTCAATATAAATAAATCCTGCGGATACATCCAGATACATTGGGTTTTCCATCACCTATAAGTTCTCCTTCAAACCACTGAGAATTCTGACTTGGAGAGTTATCGCCATTCTTTCATGGTCGCTGGGTCAAAATCCTGGGATTTTCTTCCTAACTGCAATGTGAGCACACTTATAGTACTATTCAACACCTTCTCATGGGCAATTAAGTAAAAGTAATAATTGCTGGCACTGCCAATTAAGCATACATCCAATAAATAGATTTTGAACATAAGTTATTCTTCTTCCTTATTGTGTAGCTGATTGTTTAGGTTAGGTTCAAGATGGCACACTATTCAAGTCAAGCTCCTATAAATGAGAGCTCCAGATAATCAAGAATCCCCCCCACAACCTTGTTCATGTATCGTTTTATGTTGTGTTCTTGTCGGCACCATTAACTTTCAGGCTCATCACGTTCTTATCCAACTCTTTTTATTTAACAGTTAATCTCCTCAATATTCCCCCTCAGCCCTTGGCTTACCAGACAGCCTTGCCCAATTTACCTATCCACTGTCTATCCAATGAAGTCAGAGTGATGGTGTCTTCTAAAAACACCATCCCACAGAACTCCATGCCCTCCTATGCTTTATCATATCCTACCCTATATATTGGTGTTGTCTCCCTTCAGAGTCATCATCCCCTCAGCATCGCAGCATCATGCATCCCATTCCCAGACATGCATTTCCCATTTTACATTATAATGCATGGACTGCCACTGAGAAGTCCTCTTACATTTTCAGTCTAAACCCTAAGGATTGACTGTGGCACAACCCCAGGATTGACTTGGGAGGATAGCCCCAAACCTAATGTCTCCACAGCTCCTCAAATGACTCACCTATACAATCCCCAAACTGGTTATTTTTGACCTGTATGACTGACTGTGGTTCAATTGCAGACTGCAAAGATACAGATCATTAGACTGTGGTCACTCCAAAACCTGGCTGACTGTGGCCAACTCTCTGTACTGAGATAGGACAATGCCTTTGACTGAGTGTTGCAACAACCTCTGACTGACTGTAGCCTGTTACGACACAGGGATAGCAAGTCAGACCAAATCAGACATGCTAACACTGAATTTGCAGCACAGTGAAATTGAACATACAATGACGCTTAAAATTGCCCAATTGTTCTTGGCCAGAGTTTAAGAATAACAGATATCAAATGCTAAATTTATAACAAACAAAAATTAACTATTTATTATTATATGTGTTTTTAGCAAAGAAAAGCTAAACATCAAGTTTATCTAATATAAAATCAATATTCTTTGATTGTAATTCCACTCATGCAAAGGGACAAATGCAGTTAAGAGATAAATTAAATTCTTTGAATGATAAGTTGTATTATAGCCACATAGGATTGTATCTCGGTTGACCTCCAAAGTCATCAGAGCTGAAAATGTGTTGCTGGAAAAGCGCAGCAGGTCAGGCAGCATCCAGGGAACAGGAGAATCGACGTTTCGGGCATAAGCCCTTCTTCAGGAATGAGGAAAGTTTGTCCAGCAGGCTAAGATAAAAGGTAGGGAGGAGGGACTTGGGGGAGGGGCGTCGGAAATGTGATAGGTGGAAAGAGGTCAAGGTGAGGGTGATAGGTCAGACTGGGGTGGGGGCGGAGAGGTCAGGAAGAAGATTGCAGGTTAGGAAGGCGGTGCTGAATTCGATGGATTTGACTGAGACAAGGTGGGGGGAGTCATCAGTCCAAAGTCATCAGTCAATGTAACAGCTTCCAGAGATTCTAAGGCATATTCACTTTTTTTTTTATAAACCAGAATTCGTTTTTCCCAAAATATGCAATAATTCTTGAACTGGATATAAAGCTAGAGTATAAAACTCAAACACAGCTTCCCAGTCCAACAGCTTCTAAGCACACAGTCCTCTGCCCAAAAACACAGTAAATTACAAAAAGTTCAATCGATTGTTTCTCTTTCTTTTTCAACGTTCTCTGTGGTTTACTGGCCAGCATCGGCCTCCCCTTGACTGACCAATGCAACATCTAAATAACTGCCAGTCCTTGAGGATAACACATCCTGGTGCCAAATTGTCCACAATGTTCTTAAAACAATGATTAACCTGCAATTATCTTTCCAAGCCAGTTCCCATTAACAAACATCCGTTTGTTTGCTCTTTCCCCCTTTCCAAAACAAACTTCTGCTTGAAGTTTAAAGCTCAATTCTCAACTTTGGCTCGCAGCTCCAAATCAAAAATGAGAAAAATAAAGAAAAGCAGTGATGGTCTCAACAAAGCTCCACTTTACTCCAATAAGGACTGTTCTCTTTTGAATTTCAGACATTGACTGTTTGGTGGAGCACATGCAGATGTGTTTGCCACATAGGTTGTTGGCACATGCTCTGAGTGTGACATTGACATACTACGTCCACTCCCTTGACTAATTAGTACTGGTTATTAAGACAAGCTTCTGACCTTTCAGTCTGTGCCAAAAAACAAGTCAAGCCAAAGATGCTGTGACCCTGTAAGTTCTCGTTGAAGTGGTGATGCACTAAAAGGCAAGACAAATCTTCGATGTTGTGAGTATTCAACCAACATGACAGGAGTGACTGCTATCAAAGCAATCTAAGAACCATCAAGTGTATCCAATATGTGTTTCTGTGCATAGAGCAACCTGGCAGGAGCATTGCAATTTAAGTTGACTGTGAGCTCCAAATCGCAATGGTAAAGTATTTTACGAATTAGTCTAATAAGAATGATGTGGTGATGCTGCTATTTCACAAATATTGGCTTCTATTGGTCAAAAGGTGGAGGCGGTTGCTGCCTATGGAGTGTGAAATGTAATATTGGTGAATGGACCTTGAGATGGAGGCCTGATAAAGAAACCAGCAAACTGCACCTGCCAGAGAATCCTGATCTGACTTTCAAGGTTAACTCAGAGACATGGAAGGATTATCTTATGAGCAAAAGCTAAAGATGTTGGGACTCCACTCACTGGAGTTCCAAAAAATGATAAGTAATCTCATTCAAATATGATTTTAAGGAGCTCCACAGGGTAAATGCTGAGAGGATGTTTTCCCCAATAGGAGAGTCTAGGACCAGAGGGCATAGTCACAAAATAAAGAGGTGCCTATTTCACACTGAGATAATGAGGAGGAATTTCTTCTCTCAGAGGGTTGTGAGTCTTTGGAACTCCGTGACACACAGAGACCTTTGGGAGCACAGTCCTTGTGTATATTTAAAGGTTGAGATAGAAAGATTCCTGATCGGGAGATTCAAAATGGCGGCAGTCAGAACAGTCGCTGTGTTGGGCTCTGTGTCATGTCCCAGGCAAGGTGGGCTTCTACCCTCCCCCCATTAGTCAACCCTGAGGAAAGTTAGCAGCATAAAGTAGGTCAAGCACCTAGAGCCCCTTTAAATTAGGATTTGGAAGATCTGAAGCTAGTATGAAGAAATCTAAGGGAAAGGGAGCTAGGGGAGTGCAGCAGGTAGGGCACTCCCCTACTATGTCGGGCATACCCGCAGCCATTACCTCAACTCCCGTGGTGGGCTCCTTAAGTTCAGTGGAGCAAGAGCATTTACTCACGGAGTTCCTAAAACTCAGTGAAAAAAAATTGATGGAGTGTTGGAACCAATTACGACCGTGCTGACAAAGCATGAGCAGGAGATCAGCATATGGAGGCAGTGGAGCAGAGGACTGCGGCCTCGGAGAGCTCCGAGGGGCCGGTCCAAACCTTAGAAGGTCAGGTTCGGCCCTGCAGGAACAAGTAGACAACCTCGAAAATCGAGGTCGGCAAAAAGAATCTGCGGATCTTGGGCTTACCTGAGCGTGAAGAAGGTGAAAACCTCACTGATTTCTGCGAGGGCTGGCTTCCGGAGTTGCTGGGCCTGGAGATTGAGTTGGGCTGAGTGAGTGTGGGCTTACCAGATCGCTATGCGCAGATCCGGGCCGGCCCAGCACACCCACCCAGTCCTAGTGCAACTCCAACATTACAAAGAAAAGCACTTAATAATAGAAACAGCCAGAAGACTGGGAAGATATCCATAGGCTTTGGCTTGTAAAGGTTCGAAAATAATGTTTTTTCATGACTTCTGGGGCCGTAGTTAAGAAAATGAAGACCTTTGATGATGTAAAGAAAAGGTAAGAGATTTAAACATTCAATACTCTCTGAGGTACCCAGCAGTGCTACGTTTCAATTGTGAGGGAACTGTCTACAACTTCAACTCGGTGGAAAAAGTAAAAGAATTTTTGAACTTGCTGAAATGTTAGAATTTGGCCGACGAGAAAGGTGGAAAAGAGGCATACGGGCAATAGCATAATATAACTTTTTTTGTAATTTCTCTCTCTTTGTTCTTCTTCCTTTTGGAATCTTGGACTTTATAAGCTTGGTATTGCTTTGGGGTTAAATCCGGTATGTTTTATATTATATCTGTTTGGAGGTTATCAGTTATTTTATTGTTCTGTTTTCCTGGGTGAGGGGTGGTTACTCCTTTGACGTAAAGATGCGTGGGGTTGAGTTGCAGAGGGGGAGGGGTGGGCCTCCATTGTTAACTTGTAGGAGTGTAAATAATATGTTTTTTTTCCTTGCTTGGGTTGGGGCATGGTCTTAACTGGAAGGTGTTAGGATGGTTATGAGGTTGGGACTGAATGCCCCCTTATGGGCAAGGGGGGAGGGGGTGTGATCTCTGGGAATTTGTGCTTTTTGTGTTTCTTTGTTTAAGTTAGGAGTAGAAGTTAGTTTTTTTAGTTTTAGTACTTTTGGTAGTGTTGGCAGGAATAGTCTTTAGATTTGATAAAGTTTGTTTTTTCTCCACTTGTCGCACATTGAATGGGCTTCTTCCTCTTGGGAGACTGTGGACTGTAGTGTGCGGTCATGGCAAGCGATCTGTTCAGGTGATGTACCTGGAATGTAAAGGGGAGCCATTCCCCCATTAAAAGGAAAAAGGTGCTCTTGAATTTTAGGAAAGAAAGGGTTGACATGTTGCAAGAGACACAGTTGACTGATAGGGAACATCTGAAGTTACAGCAGGGGGGATACGATAGGGTTTTCCTTTCCTCCTTTAACTCCAAAAGCAGTGGAGTGGCTATATTGGTACAAAAGAACCTCTGATTTCAGGTGACAGACCTAATCAAGGGCGAGTATGGATGGTTCGTCATTCTCGAGGTGCTCATATACAGAGAAGAGTACGGCATTCTGAACATCTCCAGCACATCGTCAAATTTTAATTTATGCAGTCTCTAAATTAATGGCTCTTAGGGTGCACCATACAATTGTTGAGGAGGACTTTAATTGTCTCATGGACCCTGGGTAGACCGAGTGCGAAGTGGACTGTCAGGTTACCTGGGCAGTCTAGACAGTTAATGGACTTGTGTGAAGAGTTGGGGCTAATGGATGTATGGTGGTGCCTCCACCCGACTGGGAGGCACTTTACCTTTTACTCCAACCCGCACAAGTGCCACACAGGAACTGATATGTTTTTTGATCCATCAGTTTGTTTGGACATGGTGTTAGCCTGCATAATAGGCAGCATAACTATCTTGGACCATGCGGCAGTATATTTGGATGTTAAGGCCAAAGGCAGTGGAGTGGGCACGCGGCAATGGCGTATGGATCCATTTCTGTTGAAGGCTGATATCTTTGTACAGTATATTACAAGGGAGATCAGGACTTTTTGGGACATCAATCGGGGTGTGCCAGCAATCCATTAGTGCTCTGGGAGACCACCAAAGCATTCTTTAGGGATATGATTATTTCATACATGGCAACGAGAAGGAGGCAGAGAGGACAGCAGCGGCGGATGCTTGAGGCCTGGCTGAAGGCAGCTGAATCAGCATATTATACCAGATCATCCGTGGTCAAATTGCAATGAGTCATGGATCTCCGGGCTGCTCTGGACTCAGTGCTCACACATGAAGTGAAGAGAGGGGTCTCCTTTGCAAAGCAAAGGTTGTTTGAATATGGGGATAAACCAGGAAGATACCTGGCTTACCTGGCTAGGAAGAAAAGTGATCCACAGTCCATTGTGTCTGTCAGGGAGAGAACTGGTAACGTCATTCATGAATTGAGAAAGATCAATGTCAGATTCCAAGAGTTCTATGCAGAGTTATACCGGTCGGAGAGCTGTGGGGATAGAGACGCAAGAGTGAAATCCTTCTTTGAAAACTTGGACCTCCCTGGTATAAACGCAGATCAGTCCTCCCTTTTAAATGTACCTCTGACAGTACAGGAGATGCAGGAGGTGGTAAGGCAGCTCCAAGGTGGCAAGGCACGTGGCCCAGACGGACCCCTGAGTGAATTTTACAAGGAGTTCATGCACATGTTAATTAGAGTCATAGAGATGTACAGCATGGAAACAGACCCTTCGGTCCAACTCGTCCATGCCGACCAGATATCCCAACCCAATCTTGTCCCACCTGCTGCGGATGCATAGTCATTCATATAGCCGGGACTGTCTTCTGCTCTCTCTTAGGGAGGCTAATAACTCCCTTATCTTAAAGAAAGGGAAAAACAACAAGAACTGCGCATCATATAGACCTATCTCGTTGCTGAATGTGGATTTTAAAATTCTATCAAAGGTGTTGGCTTTGAGCCTGCAGAAGGTGTTGCCCATTATTATAAAAGAGGACCAAATGGGTTTTATCAAGGGCCGCAACTCCTCCAATAATATCAGGCGGGTGTTGGATATAGTGCAAATATGTCAGCGGAGATCGATTCCGGGTTTGGTGGTCTTCCTGGATGCAGAAAAGATTTTTGATCTGGTGAAATGGTTGTATCCCTTTACAGTTCTAGATCATTTTGGTTTGGGAGGGGCCTTCGCCAGGTGGGTGGCAGTGTTATATAAAGATCCAAGGCAGCTGTTATTAAAAATGGGGTTAAATAGAGCAATTTTGGTGTGGGGCAGGACAGCCAACAGGGATGTCCCTGTTGCCGTTACTATTTACCTTGGTACTTGAACCATTGGTGGAGGCTATTTGAAAAGACCCTGAAATAATGACACCGAAGGTGGGCAACACAAAATCATTCTCTATGCAGACGATGTCCTTTTGTTTTTAGCTAAACCCGAAAAGTCCATAGCCTGGCTAATACAAAAAATTAAATTATTCAGTAACTTTTCAGGATCAAGATAAATTTCACAAAATTGAAAATCTTGCCCATGATGGGGTTGGTGGAGGTACCGAAACTGGAGGACAGAATGGAGTTTCCTTTTAGATGGTCACAGAAAGGTTTTCTTATTCTGGGAATTTTTATTACCTCTTGCTTCCGGCAGCTGTACGGAGTGAACTTTGTGCAGCTGTTTGAGAGGATAAAGCAGGACTTGCAGTGATGGGAAGGACTACCCATATCATGTGTAGGCGGGATGGACGGTCCTCCTAGATTTGAGGACATATCAAACAGGCACCCAGTTGTCATTTGTAGGCGAATGGGTGCATAATGACTTGAAGTCGATATGGCTTAATGTAGAGGTCTCACAGGTGAAATCTTCCCTCATAAACTTACTGTTCATTGAGAAGATGAGATCAGTAGTTGAACACTATGAAAGTCCAATGATCATAAATATGGTAAAAGCATGGAGGATAATGCGGCAGGATGAGGGCAATTTGCATAAGCCTTCGTTGTTCACCCAGTTAGTGGGAATCCCAAGATTTAGACCGGTGTCAATGGACGTGGGCTTAAGAACGTGGGAGAGTATAGAAATCTCCTGTCTGGGAGATCTATCTGAGGGAGAGATCTTGATGTCCTTTAGCCAATTAGATCAGAAATATGTAATCCTTAATAGAAACTTTTTCCGATATTTCCAGGTTAGGAATTACATATAGAAGAAGACCACGCTCTTGACCCAGCCCTACAGGTCAGATATAGAACAAAGAGTGCTCCAATGTGGGAGCGCTCTCTCAGTTAGTACCTTATATCATCTGCAGAGAGGGAATGCCCTGGGGGATATGGAGAGACTCCGTGAGATTTGGAATCAGGAGTTAGGGGAAGAAATCTCATTGGAAACGTGGGAGGATATATGGGGGAATGTAAAGAAGATTTCAATATGCAATCAGGCATAAGCAGTGCAATTGAAGATCCTCCACAGAGCCCATACGATGCCAGAGAGGTTAGCAAATGTTTAAAAAAGGATCTTCCCGAAATGTCCCAAGTGTAAAAACAGTATTGGCACCCTTACACATTGATTTTAGTCCTGTTACAAGTTCCGTGGATATTGGGGGCCCATTGTGAATGAGTTGGAGAGGATCCTGGGAATGGAAGTTAGGGAGGATCCTGTGCCTCTCCTTTTGGGGCTATGGAATCCTCCCTATTTGGGTGAGCATGGGAAGAGGTTAATCTTATGCACTGTGCAAGGGACAGCATCCTAATGAACTGGACATCAGAAAAGCCTCCAGGTCTTGCAGGGTGGTACAGACTTGTGATGGAGCATGTCCCTCAGGATTACCTGACAAGTATGGTGCACCACGGAATGGAGCAATTTAATAAGACAGGTGGTCCTTTCTAAACTATATAGACATGGATCTGTTAGCAGTATTGATTAGGGCCTTTATATAGTCACGAGGGCCATATGTAGCAGTCGGGGGTGGGGGGGCCGGTAAATACCGGTATAATAACTGTTGCTCCCCTGGACGAGAGCCTTGATAGAGGTGTGGCAAGTGGAGTAATGTAGTATAGTACAACGTAGTGTAATTTAAGTTTAGTGGATTGTAATTTAGTTTAATGTTATTTTATTTTATTTGAGTTTGCGCTAATTTGGTTTAAGTAAATATGAGTCGATTGTATCTTAAAGAATAGTAGGCAGTTTAATGTCAATGTTACTGTGATATAACATAATAGTACAATATTTTATCTATTTTTCTGTACATCTATAACTTTTTTTGGTTTGTGGTTTTGTAAAAAAGTTTTTAAAAATTTTCAATATAAATATATACATAAAAAAAGATTCTTAATCAGTAGGGGAATCAAGGATTATGGGGAAAGGACAGGAAAATGTAAATTAATCCCAGTGACCTAGCTAACCACATTTCAAAGATTTCTTGACATTGGACACCCCTAAGCCTAATGTCTTCTTATTATAAACATTAAAAACATTATCATTACTATTGTCATTAATTACTGTGGGGACATCCTGAGCAGCAATTTGGCATCTTGTGAAAATTCTCATTCATTAACTAAGCTGCATTTATGAGTGGGGGCCATAATATGCATGCATTCATTCATTCATCAATATGGGGTTGTATGCTTTTATGAACTGTCTGTGTTTGTGTGCAACTATTCATGTGCATTCAGGTATGTTTGTGCATATAAGCAGTACATGTATTATGTGTACTTAATATGCATTTTTGCATATGTGTGCAGGTGTGTGTGTTTCAGTGGAGGGAGTAGTTGCAAGATATATTTTTTGACGGTTTTATATGGCATAATGCAGCTATTAGAAGTACAATGATGGTGGCAATGAACTGCAATTAATCTCTAGTTAAGTAAGAATAAACAAAATATGACAACTTTATATTATTCTTATACCTTCTCATTTAAAGCTTGTTAGCACAGTTAATGCTTTGAAGAATGAAAATTGGTCTACAGCTCAAAGATAACCAATCACTGGTAAACCTCAATTGAGAAAGGTACTGGAGACCCTAGAATGGCATAAATAACAGAGGCAACAAAAATTAAATGTTCTTCTGGAATTTTGATCGCTACACTGGGAAGTGGCTATGTTTTGGATATTCAGTGAGGGCAGGATTGCACTTGCTTGCCTTATCCTGCACAATATAATAACCTGCTTGAACTAACTGGTCTAAGCTACTGCTAGGTAAATGGGTACTTGGGCACGGTACCAGAAAGTCATAAGCACCTGTGGGACTCAGCAAGAACAAACATTTTTAGGAGCGTATAAGAGAAAGCTGAAAAGAAAAGGAATGCTCTTTGGGTCTAACAAGACTATTCAGGCTTGATTTGTACCATTAAAGCTCAAAGAGAGACAGGTTCAATCAGGTCAACATCACTTAGCTCTGCTCTCTGTAAATCTTTTGATAACTGACAAGAAAAACTGAAAACAAAATCAAGGAAGTTTCTACCTTGTATTCCTCAGAGAATGGATTTGAAATCTGGAAATTCCACTGACTTTAACAAGTACACACCTGTTTTGAAAATAATGTCAAAGGAAAGAATTTTTCTTTGTTGACATTATTTCATCTATATTTCTAATTGTTAGTTTCAAACTATGATTAAACGAATGAAAAGGTGTTAGACATGACTCAGTAAAAGTACTCTCACCTCCAGTCAAGTTTTGCATTCCAAAGGCTTGAGTACAAAATCAATACTGACATTCCTTGTGCAGTATTGAAGGCACACTCTGCTATCAAAGGTGCTACCTTTCAGATGAGATGTTAAACCAAGGTTCTATTTGCCCTAAAAGGTGAATGAGAAAGATCCCACGACAGTTTTGCAAAGAGTGAGGAGTCTTTTTGGTAATTTTGCCAATAATTATCCCTCAACTAACATCACTATAACAGATTACATTGTGATATTGCTGTTCATGAGATCATGCTCTTTGCAGATTAGCTGCCCAGTTTCCTACCTCTAACAATAGCCATACTTCAAAAGTATTTAATTAGCTGTAAAGTGTTTTAGGACACCGGAGGTTGTCTGAGGTGCAAATTAAATGTAGTGTTTCTTTTTCCTTTTATTTGTACAAAACAATTAAAAATATTAAATTTAACCTTTATTTAATTTTATCTTGCCGCAGGGATTATTGATTTTATGATTACACAATTTTCCCTTGCCACATGTCAGTTGCATGTGTCAATATTAATTAACCCAAATGTTTAACTATTGCAAATTAAGTTCATTGTGCAGTGGCATTCTCCAACTACTTTTTTCAGTATTTACTCATACTGTAGTGTTAGCAAGGCGCAAGTGAGTGAGAAAGTTTTATTTATTTAAAATAAATCAAGCTCTTACCTTGCCTCTTGTTCTCCCTATCATTCTAAGTCTCTGCCTCAATATCTAATTTTTCCTCTTCCTATCGTTTCCAACCCTGCCTCTCCCCCATGTTCCCATCTCCTGTCTTTTGTCTCCACCTCTATCTTTCTTGTCCCTATCTTCATCTTGTACACCCCTTTCCCAATTGTATCTAAATTCTACAAGTTGTCTTTCAAGGTGGAGTTAACATGGCAAAGTTACATTTACTGCATATTCCGAGATATCATGAACAACTTGGTAGCTTAATAGTCCATTGCAAATCAGATTAAATGTTAACCATACGGCATGAAATATAGTATGGGTCATTAGCCCAGTTCAGAGATAGCCACTACAAATTGAGGGTAAAACTTACCCCATGGTAAGAACAGAGAAGATGGTAAAAGAGGGGGAGGTGTGGCATTGTTGGTCAAGGACAGTATTACAGTTGCAGAAAGGAGGTTGCAGTTTGGACAGTATTACAGTTGCAGTTTGGAGACTCGTCAACTGAGGTAGTATGGGTTGAGGTTAGAAACAGGAGAGGGGAGGTCACCCTGTTGGGAGTTTTCTATAGGTCTCTGAATAGTTCCAGAGATGTAGAGGAAAGGATAGCAAAGATGATTCTCGATAGGAGTGAAAGAGACAGGGTAGTTGTCATGGCGGACTTCAACTTTCCAAATATTGACTGGGAACACTATAGTACGAGTACTATAGATGGGTCAGTTTTTGTCCAGTGTGTGCAGGAGGGCTTCCTGACACAGTATGTAGACAACAGGGGCGAAGCCACATTAGATTTGGTACTGGGTAATGAGCCCAGCCAGGTGTTAGACTTGGAGGTAGGTGAGCACTTTGGTGATAGTGATCACAATTCTGTTATGTTTACTTTAGTGATAGAAAGGGATAGGTGTATACCACTGGGCAAGAGTTACAGCTGGGGGAAAGGCAATTACGATGTAATTAGGCAAGATTTAGGAAGCATAGGATGGAGAAGGAAACTGCAGGGGATAGGCACATTAGAAATGCGGAGCTTATTCAAGGAAAAGCTACTGTGTGTCCTCGATAAGTATGTACCTGTCAGGCAGGGAGGAAGCTGTAGAGCGCGGGAGCCGTGGTTTACGAAGGAAGTGGGATCTCTGGTCAAGAGGAAGAAGAAAGCTTATGTTAGGATGAGATGTGAAGGCTCAGTTAGGGCGCTTGCTGGTTACAAGGTAGCCAGGAAAGACCTAAAGACAGAGCTCAGAAGAGCCAGGAGGAGACATGAGAAGTTGTTGGTGGATAGGATCAGGATAAACCCCAAGGCTTTCTATAGCTATTTAAGGAATAAAACAATGACGAGAGTAAGATTAGGGCCAATCAAGGATAGTAATGGGAAGTTGTGTGTGGGGTCAGAGGAGATAGGGGAAGCACTAAATGAATATTTTTCGACAGTATTCACTCTAGAAAACAACAATGTTGTTGAGGAGAATACTGAAATACAGGCCACTAAACTAGATGGGATTGAGGTTCACAAGGAAGAGGTATTAGAAATCCTGCAGAGTGTGAAAATAGATAAGACCCCTGGGCCGGACGGGATTTATCCTAGGATCCCCTGGGAAGCCAGAAAGGAGATTGCCGAGCCTTTGGCATTGATCTTTAAATCATCATTGTCTACAGGAATAATGCCAGAATTTGGGAGAAGATCTGTAGCTCGGGTGTTCGTTGTTGTGGTTCTGTTCGCCGAGCTGGGAATTTGTGTTGCAGACGTTTCATCCCCTGTCTAGGTGACATCCTCAGTGCTTGGGAGCCTCCTGTGAAGCCCTTCTGTGAGGTTTCCTCCGGCATTTATAGTGATTTGTACCTGCCGCTTCTGGTTGTCAGTTCCAGCTGTCCACTGCAGTGGCCAGTATATTGGGTCCAGGTCGATGTGCTTATTGATTGAATCTGTGGGTGAGTGCCATGCCTCTAGGAATTTCCTGGCTGTTCTCTGTTTGGCTTGTCCTATAATAGTAGTGTTGTCCCAGTCGAACTTGTGTTGCTTGTCATCTGTTATTAGGCTCCTAATAACTGAAAATGCTGTGGGTCCACAAGCATTCAGAAGACTCTGATACTGCCAGACCTGCTGAGCATTTCCATCAATTTCTATTTTAGTCCCAAATTCGTTCCATGTATTAGTCCTACTCTCATCGCCACTGAGATAACTGCACAGAGGCTAGTATCCCATCCCCAAGTCAGCTAGTACATGGACTCCGACCAGCCAGCTTACAGCCAGTCCCTAGAATGAGGAGACTCTCTGAATCTACTAATTTTATATTTTATTAAACAAATTACAAACAAACAGTTTACAAAAAACATTTACAGCTGTACATAAGAGACAGCAATGTTACAAGGGAGAGGAGCAGCAAAGCTAGGCCTGAATCTACTAATTATCTGTTAGCCACGGGTCCTTGATTGGCCCAGGTTAACAATCTCAATCAAGGATCAGATAGTCAATGTGATCCATCTGGTCCTTAATCCAATCACTATAGAATTCAACACCTTTGTCTCAAATGGCTCCATTATACTGAGATTTTGAAATTCCATTACCAATAGAAAACTCCAAACATGCACAAAAATGGAAAGATATCACTGTTGATGCTATGATTGTGATGTACAGTTGAAGATATAAAGAGATCTTGCCACTAAATCCCAATTAAGTATCAACCATTAGCACTAGGAATCTTGGGAAATAGTTCCCTTTTAAAAAAATGCATTGTGATCAATTCTGATACTTTATGCTATTTATCACATTGATGAAATCATTGGCACTAGAAATGGCTAAAAGGTTCGTTGGTATCCCTGTTTGATTAATATTAAAAATCCTACAACAACTTTTATCCTCTCCAAGATTCCTCTCATCAGTACCATCATCACTAAAGAAATAGATTAAACAGTCATCCAGCTCAGTGTTGTACTCATCGGAATTTAGAGGAATGACAGGTGACCTTATTTCTAAAAGATTCATTCACAGGATATGGGCATTGCAGCATTTATTACCAGAGGGCAGTAAAGAGTCAACCACATTATTGTGGGTCTGAAGTCACATGTAAGCCAGACCATGTAAGGCAGATTTCCTTCCCTAAAGTGAACCACACTGGCTTTTCTAACTATCATTTCATGGTCCTCATTAGGTATCATCTCCACATAAAGCATATAAAATTCTTAGCATTGAAGCATATAAAAAAGCTTACATGCTTGTTGCAGAACGGTTCTTTCCCCTTGCAGAGGAAGCTAGGATCAGAGGGCATAATCTCAGAATAAGTGAATGCACATTTAAGACAGAGAAGAATGCCTTTTCATGGGCAGTGGTGAATCTAGATTTAGATTAGATTACAGTGTGGAAACAGGTCCTTCAGCCCAACAAGTCCACACCGACACTCATACCCCTACATTTACCCCTTACCTAACACTACGGGCAATTTAGCATGGCCAATTCACCTGACCTGCACATCTGTGGGAGGAAACCGGAGCACCCGGAGGAAACCCACGCAGACACGGGGAGAACGTGCAAACTCCACACAGTCAGTCACCTGAGGCGGGAATTGAACCCGGGTCTCGGGCGCTGTGAAGCAGCAGTGCTAAGCACTGTGCCACCGTGCCGCCCACAATCTGTGAAATACTTGCAATGGTCATTCAGTATGCTCAGAACTGAGATCAACAAATTTTAGTTCACGGGGGATCAAAGGGTATGAGAAAAAGGCAGCAAAGTGGAGTTGAGAATTATCAGATCACATTGAATAGAGGAGCAGACTTATTGGGCTGAATAGCCTACCTCTGTTATGATCTTACAGAAGGGATGTTATATCTACCTACACAACAATAGTTGGTGCATTTCATAAAGTTAATTCAATGTGTGAACTACTTTGAGATACTTCAATTGTGTGTTAATGTTATACAAACACAATTATTTATTCTCTTTCTTTTGAAATGGTTGTTGGAAGTTTTGATTCAACAATGGGAGGATGGTGAATTACACATAAACAAGCCAGCACCCTAGATAATGTAATTAACTCAGTCCTGGCAAGTCACAAGATGCAAAGAAAATAGAGTGGAGAGTGAATGGTTGATTTTTTATGAGGAAAGTTTAGCTGTTTGAAGCTTTGCTAATTGGAGTTTAAAAGAATGAAAGGTGACATTGTTCAATTATAAGATTCTAAAGGGTTTGACAGGTTAGCTGCTCAGAGGATGTTTTCTTTTGTGGGGAAATCTAGAACATGGACTCTTTTATTTAAGATAGAGGAAAGAAAGAATTGCTTTCTTTGCAATTCTCCTTCATAGACAGCAATGAAGACTTGAATTTGAAAAGTCATCTTCAAGGCTTAGTTTAACAGATTTTGTTCAGCTGTTTGTAGTGATTATAACAAGGTCAACAGGTGGACCTCATAGAATGTAAGTTCCCTGACTGGGGCTGTTAATCTGGTTCAGCCAGAGAGCCCTGTCTGACAGATATACACAAGAATTTCAGAGATTCTGTTCACTCTGACAGGTGGGTCTAAGGAAGTGGGACCAGTGTCAAGTGCAATGCATATGTAAATAAAGGGCGAGTTGGTGATTATTTCAGTGGCAATGAGAGAAAAAAATGCACCTGAAGAAATTCATTTGCAACATTCATCTGTGAGTCGGGCTAAGCATTTCTGGCATCATGCCGTTATTTGAGAAGCTTGACACTTTCAATCCTGCTGTTGAAGACTGGGTCCATATTTGGAAAGAATGAGTTACCTTTTCTGGGCAAATGATATTGGGGCAGATGAAAAACAATGAGCAATTCTCCTGACAGATAATTAGGAGCCTAATGTTTCCTGAGGCACTAGGTACTAAAACCTTTCAAGAGTTCAGAGATGTAGTAAAGGAATATTACAAGCCCCAAGCCTCCTCTAATTCTGAGATGCTATTGGTTTTACTTGGCACTTCAAAAACAAGAGGAACCTGCAGCAGGATTTTTGACAAGGATAAGATGACTGGCAAAGGGGCATGACTTAATTTAACTCTTAATGAGATGCTGAGAGACCATTTGGTGTGTGGGATTTATGACGTAACCATGCAAAAGCACCTACTAGCTGAAGCCCAAATGAACTTCATAACAACTGCTTTGTCATTAGAAAATGGAAAATGGAGCATGAGTTGCAGGCTGATGGAAGTGGACATCCTTGCCAAGCTAACTGAGCTTGGGGGACACCACTTGAGTGAAGGCAATTACATAGCCTCACTCAGGACATATCCTGAACAGAGGGGCTCTAGGTCAGCCCACAGCAAAAACAAAATCAAGCCTTGGCCAAATGGTTAACATTTTCTTCAGAATCTGGGACCAGCAAGCCATTGTAGTTGCTGCCGCTATGGAAACTTGAGACATCAAAAGAGTCCTACCAAGCCTGAATTGATTAAGAGAACTCATAGGCCAGGATCCAGGAGAATGCACACCTTGGAAAGCCCACCTATATCTGGCTTGGAACAGTTAAATAGCTTTACGACATCCAAAGTAGAACCAATCAAAATAAACATCTGGTTAAATGGTCCTCCAGTTCTAATGGTGGTTGATACTAGCATGGCTGTGTACATTGATTACACAACCAGTCTTTAACAAAATTCGCTATGGATTCCAACCCTTAGGTTCGTGTAAGACCTCAGCCAGATTGAGAACCTATACTGGGGAGTAGATTACAGATTAAGGATACAACTTTGTTTCAAATCCTGTATAAGAAGCAGTTGGTTTCGTTACCATTGATTGTACTAAAAAGTTCTGGCGCATGGGGCAAAATTAGTTGAGAAAGATTCACCTTGATTGGCTCAATATTTTTACATCAAAAAATGGCTGCCTGAGTGAAGTCCTAATTGAACACCTGGAATATTTTTAAGGTCTCAGGAATATCAAAGGAGCCAAGCCCACTTTACATGTTGATCAGGAAGCAATTTCATGATTCTGCAAGGCCTGCCCAGTGCTATTTACCTTACGTGCAAAAGTAGAGGCAGATGTCAGAAGACTAGAAAGCAAAGGAATCATCAAACAAGTACAGTTTGCAGAATGGGCAGCACTGGTCGTACCGATTATGAAGCATGATGGGTCGGTTTGCCTTTGTGGGGATTTTAAACAAATGGTAAACCGCTTCTGTAGCTGGATAAATACCCACTCCCTCACATAGAGGAATTATAGGCAAAGTTGGCAGGAGGTTGAGGGGGGGGGAGGGTTTTGGGGTCTGTGCTTCACAAAGCTAGACCTGAGCTATGCATACCTGCAACTGCATTAGGTTAGATGGAGATTCCCAGAAGTATGCTACCAATAATACTCTTAAGGGTTTGTACCAATACACAAGACCGCCATTTGGAGTACCATCAGCCTGTGCCATTGCTGACAGGGTACCGGCCTCTATGGTGTTAGTGCCCTGCAGAGTTCAGAGTTGTGGGGAACAGTCAGGAATGTAGATTAAAGTCACAATATATATTAAGTAGGCTCAAGAAATGAATGGCTGCTTCTTGCTTTAATTATGAGCACCCAAGAGGACTTGCATAGCCAGTTTAACATGGGTATTGGTAAGTAGACACCTGCTTCTTCACATTCACATTTTTACCTGATTTAACCTCTGACCACACCTAAATGTCACCTCCACGTTAAAACTTCAAGTCTCCAGCTTCCTGTCTCTGGGTCTCTTTTGATAACCTTCCTCACTGTGCAATTTTGCGATTCAAGGATATTGTCATTGTTTTGAAAAGTGTGGTTTTGGAAAAGTGCAGCAGGCAAGGCAGCATCCGAGGAGCAGGAGAATCGACATTTCGGGCATAAGCCCTTCTTCAGGATTCCTGAAGAAGGGCTTATGCCCGAAACGTTGATTCTCCTGCTCCTCGGATGCTGCCTGGCCTGCTGCGCTTTTCCAGCACCACACTTTTCAACTCTGGTCTCCAGCATCTGCAGTCCTCACTTTCTCCTATTGTCATTGTTTTCCTTGTTTTCTACCAAAATCAGTGCAAGAAAATGATATTACAAGGTAGGGGAAATTTAGCTGCCATATAGCAAGTAACAGGAATCATTATAAAGGCTCTGAAACTTATGTAGCCAAACTCAATTATGAAAAGGGAGGGTGAATTTCAGGGGACATGAAAAGTTGCACCATATCAAGTTACTTTATCTTTTTACAGTTATACAGAATTATAAGTTGAATGATTATAAACAATCACTGGACATAACATAAATGGCCCTCTGCCAATTGGCATCCAGAAACAGCTCAACAATGCATTAATTGTTGCTGAAACGCAATTATTTTTACTCTCCCCATTTTGTATTAGATGATTAATAGCGGAGTTACATAGATTCCTAGATTGACCATAATTGCCTAATTCTCTTATTTTTGAAATTTTGAGAGATCCTGATCCAAGAATTTGGATTTTCAGGGATTATCAGAGATTCAACAACTGTGTGATCTTAGCTGTTGCCTGCACTCATGCCAAAGATGTGTCAAGGGAAAGCACATGCAGAGTGCTATGGCCCATGTAGTTGGTAGAAGCTATTCCATCTTTGAGGTCAACAAAAAAATTTGTTATTGGCAGTTGCCTCACACTTCTGTAGCACAGTCTCCATGATTCTAATTCTCCAATCCTGCAGTTTGTTGTCTATTCTTCAGTGAACAAAAGTATTCAAAACCCTTCTGTCAAATTACCTTTGTTTTTGCTTAGGCAGGCTTGCAGGTTGCTTTGTGTAATATTAAACGAAAGGAGTTAGAAAATCCCAGGTGTTGTATAAAGTGATAATTCTAAAAGGATTAATTCTGAAGATTACATTAAGCTCCACCCAATCTGATGATACCATCAGGTCTTGGGTAGGGAAAGGGAGAACATCATAGCATTTTATAGAGTGAAGACCTATATCCTAGTTCTTCACTTAGTAATAATGTGTCACTTAATAATTAACCTGTACATGATTGCTATCATGGAATAAACCACATCTTGTCAAGAGCCTCTTCTCATTTAAACTAACTTGGTTGTAGCAAACTACAAGCCACCAGTGCAAAGTGGTGGCATAGTGGTAATTCTGAAGAAGAGTCACTGGATTTGAAACATTAACTCTGATTTCTCTACCCAGATACTGCCAGATGTGTTGAGACTTTCCAGCCATTTCTGGTTTTGTTGTATGTTATTCCAAACCCACAACAACGTGGTGGGCCTTTAACAGCCCTCGAAAATAGTCTAGCAAGGCTTTCAGTTCAAAGTCAATTGGAAATGGACAAGGAAGTGTGGGCCTTGCCAATAACATCTACATTCCACAAAGAATAAACATACAATGCCAGGTTTTATTTCTAGTATTTGCTGATTCCAACTGGAATTTCAGTTGAGGGAGTATATTGTGACCCTTTTGGGTCCAACTGTTGATCATTACACTGAAAACTGCAGGATTAGGAAGTAAGGATAGATGGAGGCTTGTCTGTAATGCATGCCACCTAACATACTTAAATTGTCTGCAAATATTAAAATATCAACGAGATATCTAGATGAAAAACTGAGAACAACTAGCACCTGCCCTTGAAAGTACAAGAAAGCTACAAGTAAAGATCTTGAAATGTTCTGTAGTTAATTCAGCTGTCTTGCATACAGATATTAAACACACCATTATATCTTCCATTGCAATGTTAACTAGATGTTTCAGTGCAATACTAAGGAAGTCCAATATCATTAGAGATGCAATCCATCTCTGAGTGGGCCTTCAACTTTTATTTTGTTAATGACATGGGATCATTGCCAGCAAGGTCAAATCTGATGCTCATCCTTATTTGTCCTAATTTGGATATCTAGTGTAGATATATGCATAGTGCCTTTAGGAAGGGATTCCAAGTTTTTGAATAGCATTGCAGGTCCCAAGTTGCAATGATCTGTGGCTTTAAGGGGTTCTTCAGGTGCTGTAATTCCCATTTGTCTGCTGCCCTTGTCATTTTAAGCGACAAGAGTGCACTGATTTGGAAAGTATTGTCAAAGCAAGCTACATAATTCATTGAGATGCTTACACAGTCCATTATGAGCACATAGTGGTCTAGTAAATGAATATTTAATATGGTGAGTGTAAGTGAATATTTAATATGGTGAGTGGAGCATCAAAGTTGCTTTGTCCTGGATGATGTTGAATTTCTCGTGTTGTTGAAGCTGCAGTCAGGCGTGTGGACAATGTTCCGTCACACTCCTAACTCGTGCCTTCTGGATAGTCAATAACAAGCAAGCATAATTTTAAAGTAAAAGGCAGAAGGTTTACAAGGGATTTGAGGAAAAGCTTTTTCACTCAGAAACTAGTGTAGGTCTGGAACACACTGCCTGGGAGGGTAATTACTGAATTCACATCTTCTGCAGAAGTCATTATTTACAAAACTCTTCTGCGGTTTTCTTCATAGAGAATGGGCTCAGACAGCAACATTTGGATTTAATGTTGATTTTTATCATGAGCACTGTTTGAGCACTTTTGTTTAAGAACCTTGTCTAATAAAGCTAAAATGCTCCAAATATTTGAAATAATAGTGCAGGTGGTAACCTTTCTAAAAGAGCAGAGTTTGCCAAAAAGATCATTTAACAGATTACTAAAGCCTAATTATTTAAACAGACTTATCTCTGAGTGGAAAATATTCAAGCAGACACAACTCTTTATTAATGTGGCCCAAATACTTTTAATTTTGCAGCAAGCAAAGAACTAATTCTAGGTTTGAAATGTGAAGCCATAATGGCACAGTTTCAGGCTTTTTTTTTTGTATTTCTTTAAAGGAATTAAAGGACTGTCATTGACCTGGAGCAGAGGCTTGTATGTCCGTCCAGGGATGAGGTGATGAGAAGGGAATGTGGGGGAATTGGGCATCCAACCAGATCTGACTCTAACTTCATCAAACATACACTTCAAAGTAGATTTGTTGAGGGTAGACAGTGTTTGATTGACAAGAGAATCAAGGGTTACATGAGAACAATCAGCAAAATGGATTAAAGGCCACAAATCAGACTGAAATATTGACTGTTTGAGCACATTGATGGGACTGAATGGCCTACTCCCACACCCATCTTTATTTACATTCCACTGAGTGGCTAATGACAACTAAAGATGCCTGATGTTTCCATTAGTCCAAAGATATTGAAACCATTTCATATGAGGGTTACAGTTTCTTTTCATAACTGCATGTTGCCCATCCATAATTGCCTTGAGAAGGTGTGAGCAGCCACATTTGTGAACTATTGTAGTCCATGTGATGTACATATATCCAGAGTATTGTTGGATAGGTAGACTGCTGTCACTTTATGGTGAAGGGAATGAGTGTTTGGATTTGTGGATGGAGTGGGGCCTCTTGTCCAGGATAGTGTCAAGCTTCTTGATTTTGTTGGAGCAGTACTAATTTAGGCAAAAGTGAGTACTACAGATGCTGGAGATTAAGAGTCGAGAGCATGTGCTGGAAAAGCACAGCAAGGTAAGGCAGCATCTGAGGAGCAGAAAAATTGACATTTCGGACAAAAGCCTCATTCCTGATGAAGGGCTTTTGCCCAAAATACCAATTTTCCTGCTCCTCAGACGCTGCCTGACCTGCTGTGCTTTTCCAGCACCACACTCTTGGTAGTACCAATTTAGCCAAGTGGAAAGTAACCCATCACACTCCTGACTTGTGCCTTGCAGATGATGGACAGATTTTGGAAATTTATGAGTGGAGTAAAACACCTCAACTTCAAGCTTCTTACCTGTTCTTGTAGTCACATGTATATAGACCAGTCCAAATTAGTTTTTGGTCAATGATAATGCCTAAGATGTTGATATTAGGGCTTTTAGCAATAGTAATGTCATTAAATGACAAGGATAGGTGATTAGACTTTACCTTGTTGGAAATGGTCATTGCTTGGCACATGTGTAGAATGATTATTATTTGCTGCTTATTAGTAAATGCTGTAATGAGGTCAGGAGCTGAACGGCCCAATCAGAAACAGTCATAAGCATCAGTGAATGGGTTACTGCTGTTTAAGTGTTGTTTGACAAGTATTGTTGACAAAATCTTTCTTCACTTCGCTGATGGTTGAGAGTAGACTGATGATCAACAATTACCCAGGTTTTTCCACTTTTGTGGACAGACATTCCTAGGCAACTTTCCTTATACCCAACTGAAATAACTCTACAGAGGCCTGTATCCCATCACCAAGTCACCCTTTATTTACACATGCATAGTACCTAACACTGGCCAAGCTTCTTCAGAGCTCTCAGAGTAGAACCTCTAACACTCCTGTTTATATCTGCCAGCCAGCGTTCCCTGATTGGGGTTGTTGGTCTGGCCCAATCAGGGAACTCATATTCCATTGGATGACCTCATTACAATCAGTACACCAATGGCACAGCATGAGAAGGAAGGGATGACCATTTAGGGCTGAGATAAGAAGGAATGTCTTCAACCAGACAGTGGTTAATCTGTGAAACTTATTGTTATGTAAGGTTGTGGAGGCCAGTCATTGACTGTCTTTAAGACTGAGACAGGCTCTTATTTGGTAAGGATATCAAAGGTAATGGAGTGAAGGCAGGAGAATAGGATTGAGAAGTATTTCAGTCATGACTGAGTGATGGAGCAAACTTGATAGGTTGTATGGTAGTTGGACTCATACCTGGCACACAGGAGGATAATTCTGTTTATAAGAGGTCAGTCATCTCAGGTCCAGGACATCTCTGCAGGAGTTCCTCAGGACAATGTCCTAAACACAAGCATCTTCAGCTACTTCATCAATCTTCCCTCCATCATAAAGATCTAAAAACAGGATGTTCACTGATGATTGCACAATGATCAGCACTATTCATGACTTCTCAGACGCTGAAGCTGTCCATGTTCAAATACAACAAGATTTGAACAATATCCAAGCTTGGTCTGACAAGTTGCAAGTAAAGTTTGCACCATGCATGTGTCAGGCAATGGCCAGCTCCAATGAGAGATAATCTAATCACCGCCCCTTGATATTCACTGGTGTTACAATCACTGAATCTCCCATGATCAACATCCTGGGGGTTACCATTGACTAGAAACTCAACTGGACTCACCACATAAATACAGTGGCTACAAGAGTAAGTCAGAGGCTAAGTAACTCACCTTCTGACTTCCCAAAGCCTGTTTCACCATCTACATGAGACAAACCAGGAATACTATGCTGAAATACTTCCCACTTGCCTTGATGAGTGCCGCTCTTACAATTCTCAAGAAAATTGACACCATCCAGGGCAAAGCAACCCACTTCAATGGCACTACATCCACAAACATCCACTCATGATGCTCAGTAACAGCAGTGTGTACTATCTAAAGATACAATGCAGAAATTCAGTAAAACTCCTTAGACAGCAGCTTCCAAAAACATGATAAAGTCCATCTAGGACAGTAGATATGTGGGAACACTACCACCAGCAGGTTCCCATTCAAATCACTCATTATCCGGAATTGAAAATATATCACCATTCCAATAGTGTTGCTAAAAATATTGGAATTTCCTCCCTATTGGCATTGTAGGTCTACCTACAGCATGTGGATTGCAATGGTTCAAAAAGGTAGCTCACCACCACCTTCAAGGGTAACGGGCCAGTCAGTGACACCCATGTTCCACGAGTGAATAAATAAAAAAAGGTCACTAAATGCCAGTATTGTAGCTGAACTGAAACAGCTTGGCTATGAGTGTGGCTGTTTCTGGAGCATAGAACTGTATTACAGTTAAGTAATGTGTCTGTCTTTCATGAATTTGCTTGTGTGCAATATTTACTTTTCACCCACTGCAAATCTAATTTTCACTTATGTGGGGGATTGAAGAAAAAAAAACTTGCTTCCTGGAGTATAAATGCCATTATGCTTGTGGCGTGTATTACATATGTGCAGTGCATAAGCTTACCATTTACTAAAGTCACTAATTGCAACATTCTCGGGGAACACACCCCATGCGACTGGCGAGACTTTGCAGTACTACTGCCAGAATATTGTTAGGGCCCTTAGACCTTTAGTATCCAATGCCTTAGGCTTTTCCTTGATAGCCCCTGAAATGATCTGAATTAACTGAATAGGAGTATCTGTGATGATGGAGAGCTCAAGGGAATATATGGACAAGGAACAAGAGTAAGCCAATTGGCCCTCTGAGCTCTATCATTTAATAAGACCAAATGAGATCGGGTTTTAACCTTAACTCTAAATTCCTACACACCTGCACAATCCTTCATCACCTTGGCAATCAAAAATCTATCGATGAGAAAGTAAGGACTGCAGATGCTGGAGAGTCAGAGTCGAAAAGTGTGGCGCTGGAAAAGCACAGGTTAGGCAGCATCTGTGCTATTCCAGCATCACACTTTTTGACTAAGAATCTATCTATCGCTGCCTTTAAAATATGTTAAAATTGAGGAAGGGAATTCCAAAGACTCAGAATCCACAGAGTATTCCCCCCGCCTTAATTTTAAACTATGACCCCTAGTTTTAGATTCTCTCACAAGAGGAAATATCCTTTCCACACCCATCCAATCAAGACCCTGAGGAACTTGTATGTTTCAATTAAATATCTCTCATTCTTCCGAACTCCAAAGGATACAGGGTAGCCTGTCTATCAGTTCCTCATAAAACAATTCATTCCTTCCAGCTATTAATGCAGTAAACCTTCTCTGAACTGCTTCCATTGCATTAACATGCTTCCATAAGCACAATCACCAGTACAGTACACAGTACCCCAAATGTGGTCTCACCAAAGCTGTGTATAATTGAAACATAACCTCTATACTATTGCATTGAATTCCCCTTGCAATAAAACATAACATTTGAGTAGCTTTCCTAACTCCTTGCTGTACCTGCATACTAACCTTCTGCAATTCATTCACAAGGACACCTAAATCTCTCTGCACCAAAATGGTGTTATGGATCAACATGTGTAGCGAAGGATGGTTAAAAATGCTTCAGCCTTGTCTTGTGCAATTAAGTACTGGGCTCCTCCATCCTTTGAAGAAATTTAGAATCATAGAGATATACAGCACGGAAAAAGGACTTCAGCCCAACTTGTCCATACCGATCTGTGTACAACCACCTGATGAAGGAGCAGCACTCCGAAAGCTACTGCTTCCAATTAAACCTGTTGCACTATAACTTGGTGTTGTGTGATTTTTAACTTTGTACACCCCAGTCCAACAACGGCATCTCCATATCATGCAGATCACAGGGTACTTAGACAGAACAAGGCACACAGGAAGTGCACAAATGGAAGATCAACATGAGATTTGAAATTAGAGAGGTCCTTCAGAAGTCTAATAACAGTAGGTGTGATGATGCTGTACCTTTAACAAGTTATGTTGTCCTTGGTTTCAAAGAGGGGTTGTAAAGTCAGTGGTACAGAAATGGCTAACAGACGTCTGCTTAAGTCAACAATTAGACGAGGCCTTTAGGTTTCTTTTAAACACAGTTGTACAATGAAAAGGGAGTGGCCAGTTCTCCCAGCTCAGATTTTCTTTTCTAGATTGGTTTGTTTTAGCAAGTAGTTAAAAAAAAATTGCTGGGAAACTAAAGAAGCAGCTATAGTAAAAAGAGGTTCTACGCTTCAACAGAGGTCTTGCCTGGACTTTCTCTCTGAACCTCTCCTGCGTGGAATAACCCATGTTTGAATTTACTTTTTGCCAAGGGGTGTGTTTATGGGATGTTGTCGGGATTGGAACAGCTCCCTTGTTAAGTTACGAGAGAGTCGGTTGAGTTATCAGATAAGTTGTTATTCTAAATTCTGTTTCTTTTGTTCATGTTTCATCCCTGGTGGTTAAAATGAATTCTGTTTTGTTTAATGCTGAGTAGTTTGACTAGCTGCATCAGTCCTGGAATATCCACTTTATATCTGCCTAAAAAAACCAAACGTTAGGATCTGGGCTATCTTCTTGAAACGTTTTGAGAGGGTCTGGCCTGGTCCAAACACAGGCAAGAAGCTGTTCTTGAATCTGTTGGGCACACAATTTCAAGTTTTTGTGTCTTCTGCCTGACGGAAGAGGTTGGAAGAGAGCATTACCGAGGTGGTAGAGGTCTTTAATGATGCTGTCAGCCTTTCTGCGGCAACAAGAAGTGTAGGTGAAGTCCATGGATGGGAAGTTGCCTTCCATGATGGTCTAGGCTGTGTACACAACTTCCTGTAGTTTCATCCGATCCTGCGCAAAGCAACTACCTTACCAAGCTGTTATGCACCCAGATAGAATGCTTTCTTTGGTGCATCTGTAAATATTGATGAGGGTCCTTAAGGGCATTTTGCAAGTCCTAAGCCTCCTGAGGGAGAAAAGGCATTGTCATGCCTTCTTGAGCTCTCTATGTGGGAGGTCCAGGACAGATTGTTGGTTATCATCACTCCTAGAAACTATGTATTTTAAATTTTATAATTGTACACACCTCTACCACTTCCTCTGGCAGCTCATTCCATATACACTGTGTGAAAAAAGTTGCCCTTCAGGTGCTTTTAAAATTTTTCCCTTCTCAACTCATACCTATGCCCCATAGCTTTGGACTCTCCTATCCTGGGGAAAATACCTTGGCTATTCACCATACAGTTGCCTCACATGATTTTATAAACCTTTATAAGGTCACCCCTCAGCCTCCTATGCTCCAGGGAAAGAAGTCCCAGCCTATTCAGCCTCTCTTTATAACTCAAACCAAACAGCTTGAGTAGCATCCTGGTAAATGATTTTTGCACCCTTTCCAGTTTAATAACATCCTTCCTGTAGTCGGGTGACCAGGACTGTATGCAATACTCCAATGTGACCTTACCAATATTTGTACAGCTGTAACATGACATCCCAATTCCTGTACTCAATGCTCTGACCAATGAAGGCAAGTGTGCAAAACACTTTCTTCACCAGCCTGTCTACCTGTGATGCCACTTTCAAGGAACTATGTACCTATACCCCTAGGTCTTTCTGACAACACTCACCAGGGACTTATTATTAACTGTGTAAGTCCTGTCCTTGTTCATCTTATTAATGCAACAGCTCAAATTTATCTGCATTAAACTCCATCTGCCATTCCTTGGCCCATAAGACCAGCTGATCAAGATCCCATTGTACTCTTAGTTAATCTTCTTTACTGTCTACTCTACCAGCAATTTTGGTGTCATCCATAACTTACTAGCCTTGCCTTTTATAGTTTATATAAGTGATGAACAACAGTGAACTCAGCATCAATCCTTGTGGCACACCACTGGCCACAGGCCTCCAGACTGAAAAACAACCCTCTACTACCACTCTCTGTCTCCAACCATCAAGCCAAATTTGTATCCAATTGGCTAGCTTTCCCTGGATCTCATGTGATGTAAACTTACTAAGCAGTCTAGCACGCAAGATCTTGTCAAAAGCCTTGCTAAAGTCCACATAAAAATGTCAATTGCACTGGGTCTATTATCTTCTTGGTGACCGCTTCAAAAACCTCAATCAAATTTGTGAGATATGATTTCTTACTCTCAAAGCCATGTTGAACATCCCTAATCAGTCCTTGCCTTACCAAATGCACATAAATCCTGTCTGTCTGAATTAACTCCAAGAATTTACATACCATTAGGCTCACCAGTATATAGTTCCCTGGCTTTTCCTTGAAGCCTTTCTTAAATAATGACACATTAGCCATCCTCCAGCCTTGTGGTACCTCACGTACACAGCCTTCCCAAATAGATGGTGGGAAGTTGTTTTAATTTGTAGGAGAGACCAGAACCCAAGGGCATAACCTTAGAGTAAAGGGAAGATCTTTAAAAATGGAGATAAGGAGAAACGTCTTCAGCCAGAGAATGGTGAATCTATGGAATTCATTGCCACACAAGGCTGTGGAGGCCAGTTCATTGAGTATATTTAAGAGCGAGATAGATAGGTCTTGAGTATCAAGGGGATTAAGGGTTACAGGGAGAAAGCAGGAGAATGGGGTTGATAAATGTATCAGCTATGATTGAATGGCAGAGGAGACTCAATGAGCTGAATGGCCTAATTTCTATTCCTATGTCTTCTGGTCTTATCCTCCTGCTCACCTTTCTAATCCAGTTAAGGTAGTTCTATCCAATCCAGTCTCTCTTTATGACAGTCCTGCCATTCCAACAACTGGACTGGTAGACCTTTGTTACACTCCCTCCATGGCCAGAACATTCTCAAATAAAGAAACCAAAACTGCACAAAATACTCCAGGTGTGGTCTTACAATTGCATTAAACCATCCTGCTCCTGTACTTGAATCCTCTCCGTATCACAGTCGAGTGTGTTGTGCTGGAAAAGCACAGCAGATCAGGCAGTATCCAAGGAGCAGGAGTATTGACATTTTGGGCATAAGCTCTTCATCAGGAATTGGCAGGGGTGGGGGAAGCTGGGAGATTAAAAAGGAGGCTGGAGGGAGTCCTCACTTTCTCCTCTTGGTATCATAACTTATTCACCACTTGCTGCATCTGCGTGCTTACTTACAGTGCCTGGTGTATGAGGACATCTAGATCTTGTTGCACCTCCCCCTTTCCCAATCTATCACCATTCAGATAACAATCAACCTTTGTTTTTGCTCACAAAGTAGGTAAGCTCACATATATCCACATTATATTTCATCTGCTGTGCATTTGCCCACCGACTCAATGTGTCCAAATTACACTGAAGAATCTCTGTAACCTTCTCACAGTTCACCCCATTAGTACATATTGTGAATAGCTGGGTCCTCGCACTAATCCCTGTGGTACCCCACTAATCAAACACTTGTTTCTTCCTATTCTTTATTTTTTGTTTGGTTGACTACAATTTGGGGCCTCATGGATGCTCAGTTTTGAATTAGTACATATGTTCTAAATCCACACTCTTCAAGACTCAATTAACTCAGTCAGTGGTACTACTGAGCTACACTTTGTGATGGATCTTGATGTCCCCCATCCAGAATTTATCTATGTCTTTTTCACCCTCGCTGATTCTTCCAGTACATATTCAACATGAAGCACACTGATTCATTTGCTGAGAATAGAAGTGGGGTGCAGTAGATGGTAATCTGCAGGATGTTTGTTTTTCTGTGGACCATGACATGGATCCCACTTATCTACCACACTGCAATGTCACCACTGGAGGATATTTATCCTGAGCCATGAGCACACCCAGGAGGTGACAGTGCTCTCTTGGATTTGATACGATATCATACGGATTGACCATGTCCCTAGTTTGGCACAAGCCCCCAGCTGTTAGAATAAAGGACTTTGGAAAGTTGACAGCTGGGTGCACACTGTTATTCCCAGTGACCAAGTTGATGCCAGATAATCCAATCTCTTTCATTCCTTTTTTGCATTGAAGAGAGTGTAGAAAAGGTTAACCAGAATGGTTCCAGGGATGAGACACTTCGGTTATGAAGAAAGATTTGTCATATTAATAAATTGGCAAACTATTAAGAGTAGGAGAAAGTGAGGACAATAGATGCTGGAGAATCAAAGTCGAAAAGTGTGGTGCTGAGAAAGCACAGCAGGTCAGGCAGCATCTGAGGAACAGGAAAGTCGACGTTTTGGGCATAAGCCCTTCATCGGGAACTATTAAGAGTAGAAATATCTGACATGCACACACTATTAAGTGTCTAAGTTTTATAGAATTAATAAAGTGGAAATGAGAAGATTATATATCGATTGCATTTTGTAGACTATATTAAATGCATTTCAATTTCTTTCTTTTCCTTCAAAAGCTTTTTGCTTCTTCTTGCCCTCTTTTTTTCTCCCTTATTTTTCTTCCCAATCTTTGCTCCTCCATCTCACTTCCTTTCATATTCTTTGTCTCCTTTCATTAATTCTCCCTCATTTTAGTCTCACTCTCTCCTTTTCATCACTGGCTCCTAATCCTTTCTGTTGTCATTCTGCTCTTTTGTTCATCTCATTCTCTTTCTTCCTTTGTGATTTGTTTGTTTTGGTTTTCAATTGCCAAAATAAATAGAATATTTGAAAATTACCAGGATTTAATTTACAGTTCATCACACACTTCAGAAAAAGGTTGTGCAGTCAGGCAAACACATTCATTCAAGACATCAGTGGTGAAATGATTCATTATTTTTAGTCTGTGGTGGAGCTGTGATAAAGTCAGATGTGTAGGTTCCGTATTTTTATATTTATTGTCTCAAGGTGAATGTAAGTTTAACGTGTAATCCCCTGGCAATTTGTGGAGGTGTTACTGATGGGAGTTGAATGTCAGCAAAACACTTCAGGAATGTTTTTGTGGAGCTTTATTCTTCAACACCATCTCTGATCCTGTTTTTTGTGATTTCAGACAAAATATTAGACTGGCTGTTGATATTGGCTCCATAACACAAAGGCATCATTAATTCAAGTCTGAATGGGCTGTCCAGATATTTCTAAAATTATATACCAGACATAAAAGGCTGAGTTTCTTTTGTCCTTTTTTTCCTACTTCTTTCTGTATCTTTGAATTGGAGACTTTATTACAGAGGTTCAGTGCGTTTTCATTAAAAATCAGGCAGATGCCAAGACTCCAGGCAGGAACTCCTATCTCTACCCTACTTTATATTTAAAAGATCTTGTGTTTGTATAGAACTTCTTATGTCTTAAGGGCTTCCCAAAATACTTTACAGTCAATTAAATACTTTTGAAGTGTAATCATGACTGTAATATAACAAGCACAGCCAATTTGTGCACAGTAAGCTCCCACAAACAGCATAATATATTATGGGATCTTTTATATGCATCTCAGAAAACAGTTGGGACCACAATTTAATAGCTCATCCAAATGATTGCTGAAACTGCCTCAGCACTGCACTGGGATTGGCAACTAGATTTTATCCTCTACTCAAACTGGGAGTTGAACATTTTGATTCAGAATTGTAATGCTACTCACTGATCCAGAGTTGAAAGCTTATCAAATGGTAGAGCATCTCAGATGGAGATTAACAGGTTAGTCAGTAGCACGGTGACTTTGTTCAGTGAGCAGTTAAACCCTAAAAAACAGGATATCCTTCATTCAGCTCTCAGTGTGTGTTGAGTTGGTTGATCTCAGCTTAGGAAGCAGTTGGTGAGCAATTTGTCCTTAGTGGTGATGGACTGGGGAGAATGGGAGGGTAAAAAAAAATCAATCAAGGTTCCCAATGTGATTGGGTCCATCTCTTCTTTAGTTGGTGGAACACAGATGAAGTCAAGTTTGGTGGAAGTGTGCCCTTTTGCTATTTGAATAGGCAAGGCAGGACTCATTATCAGGGGCAGACAAACTAAGAGGAACAAGAGAGGGGAGAGGAATGGCATTTTTGATTAAGGATAACATCACAGCTGTACTTAGGGATGATATTTCTGGGAGTGCGTCCAGAGACGTTATTTGGATGGAACTGAGAAATGAGAAAGGGATGATCACCTTATTGGGATTGTATTACAGACTCCCCCAATCGTCAGCGAGAAATTGGGAAGCAAATTTGTAAGGAGATCCCAGTTATCTGTAAAAATAATAGGATGGTAATAGGGGATTTTAACTTTCCAAACATAGACTAAGACATATAAACATAAAAGATAAAAGCAGGAGGAGGACATTCGGCCTTTCAAGCCTGATCAACCATTCATCACGATCATGGCTGATCATCCAACTCAATAGCCTAATCCTGCTTTCTCCCCATAACGTTTGATCCTATTTGCCCCAAGTGCTATAGCTAGCTGCCTCTTGAATACATTCAATGTTTTAGCATCAACTACTTATTCCATAGGCTGACCACTCTTTGAGTGAAGAAATGTCTTCTAATCTCCATCCTAAATGGTCTACCCCGAATCCTCAGACTGTGACCCCTGGTTCTGGGCGCACCCGCCATTGGGAACATCCTCCCTGCATCTACCCTGTCTAGTCCTGTTAGACTTTTATAAATATCTATGAGAGTTCCCCTCACTCATCTGAACTCCAGCAAAAACAATCCTAACCTAGTCAACCTTTCCTCTAGTCAGTCCCGCCATCTCTGGAATCAGCCTGGTATACCTCCGATAGACTCCCTCGAGAGCAAGAGCAACCTTCCTCAGAAAAGGAGACCAAAACTGCACACAATAAACTGCCTCACCAAGGCCCTGTGCAACTGCAACAACACATCCCTGCTCCTGTACTCAAAACCTCTCACAATGAAGGTCAACATACATTTGCCTTCTTTACCGCCTGCTCAACCTACATGCTTACTTTCAGTGACTGGTGCACAAGGACACCCAGGTCCTGCTACACACTCCCCTCTCCCAATTTACAGCCATTCAGATAGTAATCTACCTTCTTGTTTTTGCTTCCAATGTACGTTTATCCAAACTATTCTGCATTTGCCATTGATTTGCCCACCAACTGAACCTTTACAGATCATACTGAAGGATCTCTGCATCTTCAAAACAGTTCACCCTCCCACCTAACTTGTTATCATCTGCAAACTTTGAGATGTTAAATTTTGTTACCTCTTCCAAATCATTAATATATCTTGTGAATAGCTGGGATCCTAGCACCAATCCCTTTGGCACCCCACTACTTACTGCCTGTCAATTTGAAAAGGAACCATTAATTACTATTCTTTGTTTCCTCTCTGCCAACCAGTTTTCTATCGATCTCAATACACTTCTCCCAATCCCATGTGCTTTAGTCTTGCATAATAATCTCTTGTGCGGGACTTTGTGATATGCTCTCTGTAAGTCCAACTATACCACATGGACTGGCTTCCTCTTGTTAACTCTACCAGTTACATCTTCATAGAATTCCAACAGATTTGTTAAGCATGATTTCCCTTACGTAAATCCATGTTGACTGTCTGATCCTGCCACTGCTTTCTGAATGGTCCGCTATAAAGACCTTGATAATGCATTCGAGAATTCTTCCTCCTATCGAAGTTAGGTTTACTGGTCTATAATTCACTGGTTTCTCTCTATGTTCCTTTCTGATTATTGGAGTGAAATTAGCTACCCACCAATCTGCAGGGACTGTACCAGAGTCTATGGAATCCTGGAAGATGACCACCAATGCATCCACAATTTCTAGAGCCACTTCCTGGAGTGCTCTGGGATGTAGATTATCAGGGCCTGGGATTTATCCACCTTCAATCCCCTTAAATTTTCCCAGTACCACTTCTCTACTAATATTTATATCACTCAGTTCTTCCCTCTCACTAAATCTTGCACTTTTCAACATTTCTGATTTCTGATATCTGATTTGTGTCCTAGGTCTGCCTAAGAGCTTGGATGGAGAAAAATTTGTTAAGTGTGTACAAGAAAACTTTCTGATTTAATACATGGATGTACTTACTACAGAAGGAGCAAAACTTGACATACACTTGAGAAGTAATGCAGGGCACGTGACTGAGGTGTCAGTGGGGGAACAGTTTGGGGCCAGTGACCATAATTTTATTAATTTTAAAATAATGATGAAAAAGGATAGTCCAGATCTAAAAGTTAAAGTTCTATATTGGAGGAAGACCAATTTTGACAGTATGTCGAGAGCTTTCAAAAGTTGATTCAGGCAGCTGGAAAGTAGGAAACCTTCAAAAATGAGATGAGAGTTTAGAAACAGTATGTTTCGGTTAGTGTAAAGGGTAAGGCTGGTAGCTGTATGGAATACTAGATGACTAGAGAAAATGTATTTGGAAAGGTAAGGACTGATTAGGGATAGTCAACATGGCTTTATGTGGGGGAAATCATGTCTCACAAAGTTTTTTGAAGAAGTAACAAAGAGGATTGATGAGGGCAGAGTGGCAGATGTGATCTATACAGACTTCAGTAAAGCGTTCGACAAGGTTCCCTATGGGAGACTGGTTAGCAAGGTTAGATGTCATGGAATACAGGGAGTACCAGCCAGTTGGATACAGAACTGGCTCAAAGATAGAAGACAGAGGGTGGTGCTGGAGGGTTGTTTTCAGATAGGAGGCCTGTGATCAGTGGAGTGACACAAGGATCGCTGCTGGGTCCTTACTTTTTGTCAATCACATAAATGATTTGGATGTGAGCTTAAGAGGTATAGTTCGTAAGTTCGCAAATGACACCAAAAGTGGAGGTATCGTGGATAGCAAAGAAGGTTACCTTAGATTACAATGCTTGATAAGATGAGCCAATAGACTGAGGAGTGGCAGATGGAGTTTAATTTAGATAAATGTGAGGTGCTGCATTTTGGGAAAGCAAATCTTAGCAGGACTTACACTTAATGGTAAGGTCCTGGGGAGTGTTGCTGAACAAAGAGACCCTGGAGTGCAGGTTCATGGCTCCTTGAACGTCGAGTCACAGGTAGATAGGATAGTGAAGAAGGCATTTGGTATGCTTTCCTTTATTGGTCAGAGTATTGAGTACAGGAGTTGGGAGGTCATGTTGTGGCTGTACAAAACATTGGTGAGGCCACTGTTGGAATATTGCATGCAATTCTGGTCTCCTTCCTATCGGAAGGATGTTGTGAAACTTGAAAGGGTTCAGAAAAGATTTACAAGGATGTTGCCAGGGTTGGAGGATTTGAGCTATAGGGAGAGGTCAAATTGGCTAGGGCTGTTTTCCCTGGAGCATCGGAGGCTGAGGGGTAATCGTGTAGAGGTCTATAAAATCATGAGGGGCATAGATAGGGTAAGTAGACAAGGTCTTTTTCCTGTGGTGGGGGAGTCCAGAACTAGAGGGCATAGATTTAGGGTCAGAGGGGAAAGATATAAAAGAAACCTAAGGGGCAACTTTTTCATGCAGAGGGTGGTACGTGCATGTATGGAATGGGCTGCCAGAGGAACTAGTGGAGGCTAGTACAATTGCAACATTTAAGAGGCATCTGGAGGGTATATGAATCGGAAGGGTTTGGAGGGATAAGGGCTGGATGCTGGCAGGTGGGACTAGATTGGGTTGGGATATTTGGTCGGCATGGACGAGTTTGACTGAAGGGTCTGTTTCCGTGCTATACATCGCTATGACTCTAAATTGAGGCTTCGGTCAAGGAAAAGGAAGCATATGTCAGGTATAGACAGCAGGGATCGAGTGGAACTGCAAGAAATGGAGGTGATACTAATCAAGTAATTTGCATCAGTATTTACTGTGGAAAAGGAGATGGAAGAGAGAGAACTTGGGGAAATAAATAGCGACGCTTTGAAAAATGTCCATATTACAGAGAAGATGATGGAAGTCTTAAAACGCATAAAGGTGGATAAATCCCCAAGACGTGACCACGTGTACCCTAGAACTTTGTGGGAAACTAGGGAAATGATTGCTGGGCCCCTTACTGAGATAGTTGTATCATTGATAGCCACAGGTGAGGTGCTGGGAGACTGAAGGTTGGATAATGTGGTGGCACTATTTAAGAAAGGGGGTAAGGAAAAGCAATTTGGAGGGGATCCTGAGGGACCGGATTTACATATATTTGGAAAAGCAAGGACTGATTAAGAATAGTCAATATGGCTTTGTGTGTGGAAAATCATGTCTCACTGACTTAATTGAGTTTTTTTAAGAAAATATGAAGAAGACTGATGAGGGCAGAGCATTGGACATGATCTTTAAGGACTTCAGTAAGACGGTCGACAAGGTTCTGCATGGTAGACTGGTTAGCAAGGTTAGATCACATCGAATACAGGAAGAACTAGCTATTTGGATACAGAACTGGCTTGAAGGTAGGAGAAAGAAAGTGGTGGTGGAGGTTTTCAGACAGGAGGCCTGTGACAAGAGGTGTGCCACAAGGATCGGTGTCCGGTCCACTGCTTTTTGCCATGTATATAAATGATTTGGATGTGAATATGGGAGTTATAGTTAGTAAGTTTGCAGCTGACATCAAAATTGGTGGTGTAGTGGAACGCCAAGAAGGTTACCTCAGCGTACAATGGGACCTCGATCAGATGGGCTAAGGAGTTTAATTTAAATGGAGTTTAATTTAAATAAATGTGACATGCTGCATTTTGGAAAGGCAAATCAGGGCTGGAGTTATACACTTAATGGACGTCTTGGTTGAGGGGTGATGCAGAGAAGGGCCGTTCTCTTCCCAGAGGGACATAGAGAAGGTCATGACTCTGGACCCTGACAGCTTGGTCCAGGTTGACCACCCAGGTCAGTGTGTTGTCACAGTCCGGAGGAATGGCCAGTTCTATAAGATGTTCAATGATCTTCTCTAGGGTAAGACCACTTTGCTAGGCTAAGTGCCACACTCTTCTGCTCCTGTGCATATCTCCCATTGGGCTTGGATTAGTACCTAGGAGTATGATGTTATTGCCATTTCTGAGACTTGGTTGAGGGAAGGACATGATTGGCAACTAAAAATCCCAGGACATTGATGCTTTAGGCGGAATAGAGAGAGAGGTAAAAGGGGTGGAGGAGTTGCATTTCTGGTCAAAGAACATATCACAGCTGTACTGAAGGAGGGCACTATGGAAGACTCGAGCAGTGAGCAATATGGACAGAGCTCAGAAATAGGAAGGGTGAGGTAACAATGTTGGGGCTGAACTGCAGGCCTCCCAAATGCAAGCATGAGATAGAGGCACAAATATGTAAACAAGTTATGGAAAGATATGGGAGCAAAAGGGTGGTGATGATAGGAGATTTTAATTTTCCCAACATTGACTGGGATCCACTTAGTGTTAGAGGTCTAGATGGATCAGAATTTGTTAGGAGCATCCAGGAGGGTTTTCTAGATAATATGCAAATAGTCCAACTTGGTAAGGGGCCATACTGGACCTGGTTTTGGGGAATGAGCCCGGCCAAGTGGTTGAAGTTTCAGTAGGGGATTACTTTGGAAATAGTGATCACAATTCTGTAAGTTTTAGAATACGCATAGACAAAGACGAGAGTGGTCCTAAAGGAAAAGTGCCAAATTGGGGGAAGGCCAACTATACCAAAATTCAACGGGAGCTGGGGAATGTAGACTGGGAGCAGCTGTTGAAGGTAAATCCACATTTGATATGTGGGAAGATTTTACAGAGAGGTTGATTAGAGTTCAGGAGAGATACATTCCTATGAAAATGAGGGATAGGAATAGCAAGATTAGGGAACCATGGATAACAGGTGTAATTGTGAGACTAGATAAGAGGAAAAAGGAAGCATACATAAGGTCTAGCTGACTGAAGACAGACGAAGCTTTGGAAGAATACCAGAAATGTAGGACCAATCTGAAATGAGGAATTAAGAGGGCTAAAAGGAGTTATGAGATATCTTTAGCAAACAGGATTAAGGAAAATCCCAAAGCCTTTTATTCATATATAGTCAGAGAAAATGGGTGAGATTCTTAATGAGTACTTTGCATCGGTATTCACTGAAAAAGGGGGGCATGACAGATGTTGACGTTAGGAATAGATGTTTGATTACTCTAGGTCAAGAAGCAGGGGAAGTGTTGGGTATTCTAAAAAGCATGAAGGTGGACAAGTCCTCAGTCCAGATGGGATCTATCCCAGGTTACTGAGGGAAGTGAGATAGGAAATAGCTGGGGCCTTAACAGATATCTTTGCAGCATCCTTGAACATGGGTGAGGTGCTGGAAGCCTGGAAAATTTCTAATGTTGTCCCCTAGTTTAAGAAGAGTAGCAGGGATAATCCAGGTAATTATAGACTGGAGAGCCTAACGTCAGTGGTAGCAAAGCTGCTGGAGAAGGTACTGAGGGATAGGATCTATTTATATTTGGAAGAAAATGGGCCTGTCAGTGATAGGCAACATGGTTTTGTGCAGGGAAGGTCATATCTTACCAAACTAATAGAATTCTTTGAGGAAGTGACAAAGTTGATTGAGAACGGAAGGACTGTAGATGTCATATACATGGACTTTAGTAAGGCGTTTGATAAGGTTCTCCATGGTAAACTGATGGAGAAGGTGAAGTCACATGGGGTCCAGGTTGTTCTAGCTACATAGATAGAGAACTGGCTGGGCAACAGGAGACAGAGTGCAGTAGTGGAAGGGAGTTTCTCAAAATGGAGACTTGTGACCAATGGTGTTCCACAGGGATCCGTGCTGGGACCACTGTTGTTTGTGATATACATAAAGGACTTGGAGGAATGTAATGGTGGTCTGATTAAAAAGTTTGTAGATGACACGAAGATTGGTGGCGCAGCAAATAGTGAAGGAGACTGTCAGAGAATGCAGCAGAATATAGATGTATTGGAGAGTTGGGCAGAGAAATAGCAGATGGAGTTCAAACTGGGCAAATGTGAGGTGATGCATTTTGGAAGATGCAGTTCAAGAGCGAGCTATGCAATAAATGGAAAAGTCCAGGGGAAAATTGATGCACAGAAAGATCTGGGTGTTATGGTCCATTGTTCCCAGAAGGTGGCAACGCAGCTCAATAGAGTGGTCAAGAAAGCGTACAGCATATTTTCCTTCATTGGACAGGGTATTGAGTACAAGAATTAGCAGGTCATGTTACAGTTGTATAAGACTTTGGTTCAGACCTATTTGGAATACTACATGCAGTTCTGGTTGCCTCATTGCCAAAAGAATGTGGATGCTTTGGAGAGGGTGCAGAGGACGTTTCACTAGGATGTTGCCTGGTATGGAGGGCAGTAGCTATGAAGAGAGATTGAGTATATTAGCATTATTTCCATTAGAAAGACAGAGGTTGATGGGGGAACCTAATTTAGGTCTACAAAGTCATGAGAGGTATAGACAGGGTGGATAACAAGAAGCCTTTTCCCCAGAATGGGGGGATTCAATTACGAGGGGTCACGAGTTCAAAGTGAGAGGGGAAAAGTTTAGGGGAGATATGCGTGGAAAGTCCTTTACCCAGAGGGTGGTGGGTGCTTGGAACGCATTTCCATCGGAGGTAGTACAGGCAGGCATGATAGCGTCATTTAAGATGTATCTAGACAGGTACATGAATGGGCAAGGAGCGGAGGGATACAGATCCTTAGAAAATAGGTGACAGGTTTAGATAGAGGATTTGGACCGGTGCAGGCTTGGAGGGCCAAAAGGGTCTGTTCCTGTGCTGTAATTTTCTTTGTTCTGGATTGTAAACGTCTTAGGGACAGGTTGGGGGTGGTGGAGTGAAGATGGTGTTTTTTGCCATTGTATATTGTCTAGAGCAATTGCTTATTTGCAGAGGAAGAGGACATATGTGACCTGTAGCCTTAAGGCTAATCAAGCCTGTTGCTGCATATTCAGTTTGAACATTTTGGCTTTACTCCATCCCTAAAGACCGTTTTCACAGGAATACAGGATATTGCTCCCATGGATTATATGCAGAATTTTATTGTGTATGTAAAGAAAGAGATAGGACTGAATCTTACTTTCTCAGCCAAATCAGAGTTGTGTCATGTTTTTTAAAGGGATTGCCACTACAAGCCCTATTGGGTTTTCTCACAGTATCTTACGAACTCACTGCATTAGTTACCTACCCTGTCTCTATGGTGTCTCGTGTCTCTACCATGTGCTGTTCCCAGAACTCACCATTTAGTAGATATCTGCTGAAAGACCAGAACACTTTGCACTGTACTTTACAGTTAATTGTGAAGTCGACACAACGGTATTGCAAACCCTGAAAAAACCCTGCAAACCTTTTTTTTCCTGAAAAAAAAGTGGAAATTGCTGGAGAAATTGAGCTTGTCTGTCAGCATCTATGAAGAGTAAACAGCCTTAATGTTCTGAGTCCAGTGACCCTGTTTCCGTCACAGAAGACGGATGGGCTTGGAGTTACATTGAATGATCCCTGGAATGGTAGGTCTAACATATGAGGAACGGCTGAGGATCCTAGGATTGTATTCATTGGAGTTTAGAAGATTAAGGGGAGATCTAATAGAAACTTACAAGATAATACATGGCTTGGAGAGGGTGGATGCTAGGAAATTGTTTCCGTTAGGCGAGGAGACTAGGACCAGTGGACACAGCCTTAGAATTAGAGGGGGTAAATTCAGAAGAGAAATGTGGAGATATTTCTTCAGCCAGAGAGTGGTGGGCCTGTGGAATTCATTGCCGCAGAGTGCAGTGGAGGCTGGGACGCTAAATGTCTTCAAGGCAGAAATTGATAAATTCTTGATGTCACAAGGAATTAAGGGCTACGGGGATAATGCGGGTAAGTGGAGTTGAAATGCTCATCAGCCATGATTGAATGGTGGAGTGGACTCGATGGGCCGAATGGCCTTACTTCCGCTCCTATGTCTTATGGTCTTAAACGTGCAGAGTTGCCAACTGTTGATATCTGAATGTCCTGTTAAAAAGTTGTGTTTGTTAAATGACTCTGAAGCCATATTGTGAACTACAGATACAAGTCCTTTTCCTGAAAAAAAAGTGGAAATTGCTGGAGAAATTGAGCTTGTCTGTCAGCATCTGTGAAGAGTAAACAGCCTTAATGTTCTGAGTCCAGTGACCTTGTTCCCGTCACAGAAGACGGATGGGCTTGGAGTTACATTGAATGAACTTACATCAATATCTTTTTACACTCTAATGGAAGTTGGATCGCTGGTTTGTGATGTAGAGGGATACTAACAGTGTGGGTTCAATTCCCACACTGGCTGAGGTTACCACGAAGGACTCCCCTTACCTCAGAAATGGTGACCCTCAGATTAAATCACCACCATCAGTTTCTCTCTAATGGGAGATCAACCCTATGATCTGGTAAGACGACAGTTACTGTACCTTACACTCTTAAATAAACAACTTAACAAATTAGCAGCCTTTACATGGACAGAACTCATGTTGTTAGATCATTAGGCAAGAAGCTCAGTGATGTGATTTACAGTAATGCAGGAGCAAGTGTCCTGGCATGAAAGTTGAACCGAGGACCTTATGGCTCAGAAATAGGAAACCTACTCACTAAGCCACTTCAGTACAGTATCAATAAACCAGATTTACTAAACAATCTGTCCTTAAAGGGGCAAGTCTGGGTTTCACTATTAATTGTTCAGTGATATTAGCACTGTGTCATCGATCTCTTTTTAATATGTGCTCAAGATATTACATTCATTAACAGCCTGTTCAGACATATTAAGACACACCTCTAGAGCAGTGGCTTGAACCCAGGCCTTCTGACCCAAATGTAGGAATATTGCCATTGCACTATACACCTCCAGGCCTTCTGGCTTAAAGGTAACGACCGTACCACAAAAGGTCTGTATGTGTTCAGAAATAAATATTTTCTAATCAATCGATTCAAAGATGTTGTTTGGAGAGATGATAGACCATGGCATTATTGCTCAACTATTAAGCCAGAGTTCAAGGTAATGACCTGGGGACCTGTGTTTGAATCCTACTATAGCAGTTGGTGGCACTTGAATTCAATTAAAAAAAACCTAGAATTTAGAGTCCAATGATGACTATGTAATCACTGTCAATTGTCAATAAATAACCATCTGGTTCACTGATGTACTTCAGGGAAGGAAACTGCAGTCCTTACCTGGTCTGGCCTACATGTGAGTCCAGATCACATAGCAATGTGGTTGATACTTAATTACCCTCTGGGGCAACGAGATGGATAATAAACTTCCTAATCAACTTGGTCAGAGATATTATGACACATCTCTGGAGCAATGGGACTTGAACCAGGCCTCCTGGCCCAGAAGTACCATTGTTCTTCAAGATTTAGTTTTACTGAATTCAAATTTCACCATTTGCCATGTGAGCAGAGCAAACATGTCAAACAGAGTATTAATTTGGCACTCTGGATTACGAACCAAGTAACATTATCACTACACCTGCCCTCAAGAGCCTCAATCTTTTTTAACCGACCTGTTGAAAGACATTGTCATATACCTCTGCAGCATGTGGGACTTGAACCAGGACGTCCTGACCAAGAGTCAAGGACACTACTCTGTGCCACAAGAGCCTTGAGTGGTTTGGTACAAACAGTACAGGGTACCAGTTGGATAGACATTATACCCCCTACCATTGCACCATAAGAGTCCCCAAGAACCTCAAGATACTTAGTTAATAAGTGATTTCCACCTGTTTATACTTAGCCTTAACAATGTCATTAACAGAAGTAGAGCTATGCTTCAGATGTGAAAAACCTGAATGTTTCCATTAACCTTTTTTTTAATGTCCAAGTTATTTTTATTTATTTAAAAAGAGTAGATAGGGAACGTTAAGAGCATTACATCAACTTTGAAATTTGCATCACAGGGTGGTTAAGAAGGCATTTAGCATGTTTGCCTTCATTGCTCAGACCTTTGCGTATAGGAGTTGGGATGTCATGTTGGGGTTATACAGGATATTTGTGAGGCCTGTTTTGGAGTACTATATGCAGTTCTGTTTGCCCTGCTTTAGGAAGGACATTATTAATTTGAAGAGGGTTCAGAAAGGATTTATTAGGAATTTGCAGGGGGCGTTTGTGTTATCAGGAGAGGGTGGATAGGCCGGCACTTCTTTCACTAGAGTGTAGGGCTTTGAGGGATGACCTTATGGAGGTTTATAAAATCATGAGAGCCATAGATTAGGTGAATAGCAAGGGTCTTCTCCTTAGGGTAGGGGAGTTCAAAACTAGGGGATATAGTTTCAAAGTGAGAGGAGAAACTTTTAAAAAGGTCATAAGGGACAATGTTTTTACACAGAGAGTGGTTCAAGTTTGGAATGAACTGCCAGAGAAAGTGATGGATGCAGGTGCAGTTACAACATTTAAAAGATATTTGGATTAGTACACGAATGGGGTTACGGGGATAGGGTGGGATACTGTTCAGAGGTTCAGCGCAGAATGGACTGAATAGCCTCTAGCTGCACTGCTGGATTCTATGGAGATGGCACAGTGGGCTCAGTGGTTAGCACTGTTGCTTCACAGTGCTAGGCATCCAGGTTCAATTCCAGCCTCAGGCAACTGTCTATGTGGAGTTTGCATGTTCCCCTTGTATACGTGTGGGTTTCTTCTAGGTGCTCCAGTTTCCTCTTAAGTCGAAAGATGTGCAGGTTAAGTGGATTGGCCATGTTAAATTACTCTTAGTGTTCAGGCTAGATGGATTAGCCATGGGAAATGTATGGTTACTGCAATGTAGTGGGCTTGATGGGCTGAATGGCCTGCTTCCACACTGTAGGGATTCTATGTAAAGGAAAGGTTTGGAGACATATGGGCCAAACACAGGCAAGTGGGATTAGTTTAATTTGGGAACATGGTCCGCTTGGACTAGTTACACTGAAAGGTCTGTTTCTGTGCTGTATGATGCTATAACTCTCCACCCCAATCTTACGCTCATGTCCATACACTTTCCTGCAGAGACCATTAGTTTATAATCAAGAAAAGGAACCATGATATACACCTTCTTTCTAACAAGTGAAGGTTACTAGGTCAGGCTGAGGAGAATATCAAATTGTAGCATTGTTAAGGTGAGAGCATGCATCTCCCAGGTTTTTCTTCAGTGGTTTTACTATCAGCTGTGTTTTTATGCAAAACACATAGCCTACCTCTGTAAGAACTTCTTGCCCGGCCAACCTTCTTTTTTCAATAAACATTATCAGATTGGCTAGTCATTAATAGAATTTTATGTGTTGCAGATATTTTCCAGCTCACTTGAAGTTTGATAAGGAACAAAGGAAATAAGATATTTATGGAGTCTGTCAACGTAACAATTACAGTTAACCATTTTTAAAAATGCTTTAAGATGCGAAGTCTAATTTTGTATGAATTGATATCGCTCTCATTTCTGAGAAGTTTGTGGGTTTCATTCTCACACCATTGTTTGGATTCTTTGTTGCAACAAAAGGTTTAAAATGCCCACATACCCCAGAAAAGAGGTTACATTGACTGAGTCCATTTCACAGAATTAATTCAGAGACTGCAAAGCAACTTAAAGCTTTGCAGTTTCTTTATAAATATTCTTTAACTTTTTTTTAGTTTTTGAGAAATTTTAAAAGTATACAAGGATTAAACAACCTCAAAGCATTTTTAGAACAATACTCCCATTAGAATGTGTTTTTTTAAAAACTAGGAACAGAGTGAAACCCAGATAGTATGTGTCTTTTGGAAAATAGTATTTTGGAATAGGTTATGCAAATAATCTTGAGACATGAAACATGCTAAATGTAGCAAACTTTGGAGGGTAATGGTGAGTTAGAAGCTGTGGTTTCCAACCCCTCCATCACTGGGGTTTTTCATGCTTCATGTCTGGATCTGTTCTGGCCTTCATTAATAGAGATTGTTTGCCATGATCGGTCAACAGCTGTCATTGTTATGGCATCATTATGGCTGTAAAGACAAACTAGATGGACAGTATGTTTTTTCACTCAGCAATTGCTATGACCCAAAAGAGAAAGGCAAAACTACACGAAAAAAGTCACCTGAGAATCTCAGTTATGCACTTTGTAGCAGCCATTTCAGAAACCTATTGCTGGAGACTTGAAAACAAAACAATTGGCATGGAGGATACAACAGCAGGAAATATAATAACACAATTCATACTTAGTAGCAGGCTGCACAAATTAGCATAATCTTTATAAAATTATACTTCAATTTTGTTAGCCCTGCCAGGAAACAGTACACTTGGATTAGGATGTGAAGATGCAAAGTGAAAAAGGGAAAATTTGAAATGTTTGTACCTTGGCTCAATAATTAGACTCCACTTCAGCATTAATTTTGTACTGGAGGTCATATTATAAATACAAAAATGTGTTATTTTAATTATTTATATGCAAAATAAAGTATGAATTACCTAGGATCGGAGTAGCAAAGCCTAATTTGGACTTCGTAAAAGATGATTATTTTTAATGAGTGAACTGTCCTGTCTATGAATACTAGGTCTGAAAGCAGAGAAAGTGAGGGCAGTTGTTTAATAATTTTGTGGCTTGCAATATCTGTTGGAAATGCCCAAAATGCTTCAGTAAAACTAATTATGTAATGCGGTGATTTTGAATAAATACAGCAGCCATTTTGCACACATTAAATCTTCACACAGTGTAATGAAATTAATGGCAGATTAATCAGTTTTTGTTTATGGCACTAGTTGAGACGGGAATATTAACATGCTAACCATACTGCTTAATTTTAAACATTCTCTAATTTTCATTTTTATATGCTTGTCAGCTCAGTGTACTTTTTTTTAACCATTGTGTCAGAATGTTATGGGTTTAAGCTCCACCTCAAAAATTTGATACCATAATTTACTTAAACTGAAATGGCACTGAAATATAGAGTAGGTGCTGACCTTCTGGTGATACATTAAACTAAATTCCTGTCTGTTTTGTGAGGTGTGTAAACAATTCCCTGTGTGCTGGAAAATCAAACATTATACTGCATATGAAAACATAAAGGGTCCCGGATTCAATTCCAGCCTCAGCTGACTGTCTGTGTGGAGTTTGCACATTCTGCCCATGTCTGCGTGGGTTTCTTCCGACTGCTCTGGTTTCCTCCCACAGTCCAAAGATGTGCAGGTTAGGTGAATTAGCCATGCTAAATTGCCCATAGTGTTCAGGGATATGTTTAATGTATTAGTTAGGGGTAAATGTAGAGTAGTAGGGGAATGGGTCTGGGTGGTTACTCTTCAGAGGACCAGTGTGGACTTGTAGGGCCGAATGGCCTGTTTCCACACTGTAGGGATTCTATGATTCTGTTTGGTCGTTGTTTTATTTCAGCTGTGAGAGCTTACAGTGTGTAACTTGACTGTTGCACTTCCTACATTGCAACAGTGACTATGCTTCAATAGTATTTGATTGTTTGAAAGGCAGTTTTGGATATCCTGAAGTCATGGATGACACAATTTAATACAATTTCTTCCAAAGACTTAAATGAGGGAGATGGTGAGACAAAATAATTAGGATGAGAGATCCAAAAGATAGCAGTTAATTATGGAGATAATGGAAAATTGAAGGGTCTATGGTTGAAGTTGAACAAGATGTTGCCACCTTTCTTAAAATTCAGCTGTAGGAAATTGCTCTCATTTAAGACAATATGTAGAAAAATCAAAAGCTGAAAGAAGATAATTTCTTTGCTCAGAACCAGTTTCTCATATTATATTTGTTTAATTCTGGAAAATTTAAAATGCCTCTGATATTCTTGCCTATACTATTCCACATTTAGGTTAAAATTCTTATTCTAATTCAGCTATCAATTTTTAAGTTATTTTGCATTTATTTATGGCCTTTTGTCCTGTTTTGCTCTGCCACATTTATGAAACAATCTTCAAGATTTAACCTAGCCATACAACTTAATATTTAAAAACCACTTAAGTTTTTCTCATCTGTAGACTTATTTTTCCACAATGCTCTTCCCCTTTTGGCTTTGGATTAGCCTTGTTGGATGTCTCTGCATGTACCTCATATCTGCTTTTTGTAGTATGGTGAATGGAACTACTTGGTAGGGGACTGTATTCTAGATGAGATCTAATTTTTACATTGTGAAGCCCAATATGGCTTCCAAAAACTTACACTGTACTATCTGATTATATCTCTGAGTGTTCTATTTGCCTGGATATATTGTCTACATTTACTCTGGATCCTTTTCTCATGTCTCCATTTTTCAGTTCATCTCAATTCCAACAGAAAATGCTAAATTTTTAAAAAACAACCTATTTTTTAAACAACCTGTTCAGAAATGTTATTATACACCTCTGGAATAGGTGAGACTTGAATCCAGGCCTTGAAAAGGTAGGGTTACCATGAATACACCACAAAGCTCATGAGAAAGTGCTTCATACTTATCAGTATTTCAGCTGCTAATTTTCTACTTAATTATGCAATCAATTTAAATCATTTTATACAATCCCATGGAGCTGCTGAAACAAGAACTATCATTTGAAAGATTGATTTCAATTTCAGGAGATGACTTTTGCAAAATATTCTGGCCAAAAAAAACTGTTCAATCTGAAAGGATGCCAACAGTTTTAAGTGTCACCAACAGAAAGGGGTGAGCTCCTCATTCTCACTGCTCTCTGGCTGAACAATTTTCCTCTGAATCCCTATTGGCTTTTTGTATTTTGGTGACTATGTAATTTGGCAGTCTCTAGTTATGATCTTTCCCACAAGAACAAACATTCTGTTTGCATCCTCTGTATCAAACCATCTCATAATTGTAAATACCTCTACCAAGTCAGCCCTCTCTTTTTCAACATAAAAGATTTACAAAGATGTTGTTAGGGTTAGAGGGTTTGAGCTAAAGGGAGAGGCTGAATAGGCTGGGGCTTATTTTTCCTGAAGCATTGGAGGCTGAAGGGTGATCATAAAGAGGCTTATAACATCATGATGGGCATGGGTAGGGTGAGTAGCCACGGTCTTTTTCCCAGTGTGGGGAGAGTCCAAAACTGGAGGGCATAGGTTTATGGTGAAAGGGGAAAAATTTAAAAGGGACCTAAAGGGCACCTTCGTCAAGCAGAGGGTGATGCATGTATGGAGTAAGCTTCCAAAAGAAGTGGTGAAGGCTGGTACAATTACAACATTTAAAAGGGATCTAAATAGGTACACAAATTGGAAGGATTTAGAGGGATATGGGCCAAATGCTGATAAATGGGACTGGATTAATTTAGGATATCTGTTCAGCATAGATGGATTCAGCATAGACCAAAGGATCTGTTTCCATGCAGTAGCCTGAGCATCCTACCCATCCACACTCCAGCACATAGCGTGTGCTGCTTGACATCAAGGCTGCATCAAGAGTGGCATCAAGGCACCCTAGCAAGACTGGAATCAGTGAGAATCAGGGATAAACTCTCCACTGATTGGAGTCATACCTGGCACATAGGAAGATGGTTGTGGTTGTTGAAGGTCAATCAGTTCAGCTCCAGGATAGCTCTGCAGGAGTTCATCAGGGTAGTGTCCTGGCCCCAGCCATCTTTAGCTTGTTGATGCTTGTTTGAGCCTGGCAACCACCAGCTGCTATCTGAGTCCTGCAATTGCTAGCTGCAACTTGCTGGTATGTGCAGAGAGGAGTCAATTCTTATAACCTGACAAGTTACTTTTTTAATGTATTAAACCATGCACTCATTTCTTATGCGTTCTATTACAAACTAGAGCTTATATATTTTCGCACAAATTTAATTAACAGCCTATTTATACACCCACTCAAGTCCTCTAACACTCTGAGTAGGGACCAAGCAGACATTACTACAACAGATGAATGGGCACCGCGCAACAATCACCAGACGGGAATGTTCCCTCCCATTTGGGGAACATTTCAGCGGACAGGGACATATGGTCTCGGGTGACCATCCTCCAGGATATGCAACAACACAGAGTGGCCGAGCAGAGGCTGATAGCCAACTTCAGTACCCATGAGGATTGCTTCAACCGGGACCTTAGGTTCATGTCACACTATAGGTGACCCCACTACACTATACACATTCTCACACACACAAGCACACAAACACACACTCTTACACTCCCACAGACCCTCTCTCGTGCACGAGCTCTCTCTCAGACACACACACATATACCCTGCCCAAACTCTCACCCACCCTCACACCCTCTCACAGGCTTATACTCCATCACACTTGCTCACACATTCTACCAAGCATGCACACATGCAATCTCTCTCTCTCCCACACACACACACACAAGTCTATGGGGTGAATTTGCATTTGCAGAATTGTATTTGCAGATACATTCTATTTTTGCAGGTAGTCAATGCAGGCAGTCAATCCATATAACATTTGATAAATTCCTACTTTGGAAATAGAACCAGTCCGACTCAGGATTGGGATACAGACAGACTCTAACCTCACACCTTTAATACATTATCTGCGCTGATATGTCATTTTTAAAAAATAAAACCTTAAGTTATCTTGAGAATGTGACTTAAAAGAAGTTCTGGGATTTACATACTAATGAACTGAAACCAGCAACACATTCTAAAAGATGAAAGACTTAACAGCAATCTAGCTTTGTTTGCTATATCATTTTAATTGCATGACACTAGAATCTTGTGCTATAAATTCTGTGACTTATGATCCTGCTCCACTAGTTACTTGATGAAGGAGCAGTGCTCTGAAAGCCAGTACTTCCAAATAAACCTGTTGGACTATAACCTGGTGTTGTGATTTTTAACTTTGTCCACCCCAGTCCAACACTGACACCTCCACATCATGACTCTCTGAGTAGTCATAGAATATAAAAGATCTGGAAAACTGTTTTGCTGCTGCTGAGGAAGACTGATGCTGGCCACACACTGGTCTCTCTCTCCACGTCTCCCAGATGCAGGGTTTTACTTTTGCGATGGTGAGTCTATAGAGTTGTCGTTGCGTGTATGCCTAAAGGGCCTTCTTTTATTCTCTTTCCTTATTTTTCTTGAGTTGTGGTGTCTTTTTTCCGTTGGCTCGGGCTCATCTGTTAATTGCATGTCTTTGCCTTATTGGCTGCAGACCAAGGAGCTAGGTAGCATTACCTCATTGCCCCTTGTTCAAATAAGGCTTCTGCATTACTTCATCTTTCTTACTTTTCTGAAGAATATGGTTAGTACCTGGAGTCCGGTAATTCTCAGTTCACAAACTGTTTTCCCCTGTGTGTCAGCAGTTTTTTTTTATACTGAGCATCCCTAGCCCCTATCAGTGATCTGCACTGCTGTGTTCTGCAGCCTCTTGGCTAACATCTCATTTTGAGGAGTATGTCTCTGACTGATCCCCCATCTCTTTCTGTGCAACAGCCTGGCTAACAAACTGTTCATCAGTGATCTTCCCTCTATAGTAAAGGTCAGAAGTGGGGATGTTTGGTGATGATTACATCATGTTAAGAACATAGATCAATACAACACAGGAACAGGCTCTTTGGCCCACCATAGGTGTAAGTGAGGACTGCAGATGCTGGAGATCAGAGTCAAGATTAGAGTAGTGCTGGAAAAGCATAGCAGGTCAGGCAGCATCCCTCATTCCTGATGAAGGGCTCTTTAGCCGACTGTGCTAACCATGATGCTGTTCTAAACTAAGTCAAACTGACTACACGTGGTCTGTGATTTTCTCTGCCTGTTCTCATGTCTGTGTAAATGCTTCTTAAACTTTGCTTCATATCTTCTTCTACGGCCTCCCTGGTAGCCTGTTCCAGGCACCTACTACCCTCTGTTAAAAAAACCTTTCCTTGCACATGTCCTTTAAACTTCCCCTCTCTCATCTTAAACCTATACCCTCTAGCATTTGACATTTTCACCCAGGGATAGAGACTATGACTATCCACCCTATCCATGCCCCTCATAATTTTATATACTTCTATCAGGTCGCCACTCAGCCTCTGACCCCCTGGCGAAAATAATCCAAGTTTATCCAACCTTTCCTTGTTCACCACCATTCACAATTCCTCAGATATTAAAGCAGTCCACATTCAAGATCTGAACAGCATCCAGGTTTGGGCTGACAAGTGGTAAGTAACATTTGTGCCACACAAATGCTAAGCAATGACCGTCTCCAATAAGATCCAACCACCGATCTTTAATATTCAATGGTGTTACCATCACTGAATCCTCCACTGTCAAATGTGGGGTTTACCATTAATCAAAAGCTCAATTGGATTCACTATATAAATATACTGACAGGTCAGAGTCTGGGAATACTGCAGCAAGTAACTCACCTCCTGGCTCCTCAAGGCTTGTTCACTGTTTAGAAGGCACAAGTTAGGAATGTGATGGAAATCTCTCTGCTTATCTGTATGAATATAGCTCAAACAACATTCAAGAAGCTTGATATCAAAGCAGCCCACTTGATTGGCACCACATTGAGAAGCATCCACTCCCTTCACCTCTAACACTCAATAGCAGTAGTATGTATTATCTACAAGATGCACTCCAGAAATCCACCAAAGACCCTTAGACAACACCTCCCAATACCGCAACCACTTCTGTCCAGAAAGACAAGGGCAGCAGATATATGGTAAAACCATTTGCAAGTTCCCCTCCAAGCCAATCACCATTCTGACTTAGAAATATATAACCATTCCTTCACTGATTCTGGGTCAAAATTCTAAAATCCCTCCTCTCAGGCATTATGGTTCAACCAACATGGACTGCAGTGGTTCAAGAAGGCAGCTCACCACCATCTTCTCAAGTTGAGACGGGCAATAAATGCTGGCCAGCAAGTGGTATCTACAAACCACGAGTGAATTAAAAAAAACTGTGACAGACTTTGCAGATCCAGCATTGGACTACAGTCACCTCAGAGCCCACAACAACAGAAGAGAACAAAGTCATCCTCAATTCTGAGTGATTGCCTAAGAAGAAGATGACTGATGAAGTCCAAAGCAATAACACTATCTTAAAATAAGTAAATAATATATCTTGTGAGCTGTTTAGGAGGGATGGGCATGTCATTGTAGAGCAAGATGAAGTAAAGGTAGATATGGACATTAAAGATATTTAGAGTAGCCACAGTTTGAAAATAGTGTAACAGGCTCAATAGACGAAAACTTTTAACACCACAATGATGTCTCAAATCATAGTTTTTGCACTTTATCCTCTGTCTGATCTCAGAGATGTTGCTATTTAGTCTGAGACAAATTGCTATGAGACAAGGGAGCAGGAAAAGAATCCTGCAGCTATGCTTGCTGGAGGACAAGGGTTGACATATTTCCAGTGTGAGTTATTATTTCAGAAAGATTTATTTGGACACATCTTGATTATGGCCAGAGGTGGTGCAATATCTCAGTGTGCAACCTGTCAAGGCTCTGAGGAGAAGGAGCAGGCAGTTAACCCTGATGGTTCACACCTGGCTTGTGTATATCTTTTGTGAAATTCCATCAAATGTAAAATAAATATTACAAGTCGTACTTTCTGTTCCTGTCACAGTATTTATTGAAGCAATTTTCACAAGCGTTAATTAAAATATGCAGTTTTTTTTTCTAAATTGACGACCAACTTCCACGACTCACACCTGTGCTCTTAATCCATTCCATGCTTCCACATTTGTCAGCCTCCTTTTAAAAAGCATTCTAATTGTGTGAATCTAAGCATGATGGTTAGTAGGCTGTTTAACCATTGAGGGTATCACTTTTTTTCCTGATTGAACTTCCATTTGACCTGAATGCCCTCTCACTCTTTCTAGGAGAATCATGTGGATCAGGAAATCTGCCCAAATTTTGTCCCGTTTCTAGTAGAGGTGTCTGTATTTTTGATGCTCTACAGCAATAAGAAAGATAACTTAAGTATACCCAAGAAAACTTCATTCATTCATACTTAGTCATAATACAGAGGACCCTTAATGCATCTCTTTGTTGACTGCAATTCTGCATGCTGGTGTCATTCTTTCCTCCACTTAGTTCTAATTTTGTCCACTCATCTATTCCATCTCTGTCTGACTTATTCTTTTGATTGTGATCATTTCCATTTTATTGTTGCTAACACAAGACACTCACTCTCTTTTCCAATAATCAGACATTCTCAATTTCCACTGCTTCACTGCAACTAAAAGTTTGCAAGATATTGGGGCCTGGTTTTCCTGTAGTTCCTGATTCAAATGAACTAATTCTTCACTCTGTCCAACTGATTCTAAGGGTCCTTTGCCTTAGCCACATTTCAAGAGCTGTAATCCCCTTCTGATCACCCTATTTAGGTTCCTGTTCTCACTCTCATATGATGCAATACTGCAAACCAGAGATGTTGCAAAATGCTTTTCCGAGTTCAGGCTGATGTTAGATGAATGGGAGCATTATCAAACAAAATTTGATACCCAGCCACGTAAGAGTATTCGCACAAGTGACAAAAATCTCGATTGAGAGGTTGACAGTAAAAAGCAATTTCGGGAGAGATAGAAGTGGAGAGATATGGGTAGAAATTTTAGATCTTCGAACCTAGACAGACATGCCAGTAGGACAATAGAAATAATAGATGTAATAGAACTTGAGAAATTTGAAATTTCAAAGTAGTCGAAAAATTTGGAAAAGTAGGGATGGACAAGGCCATTGAAGAATTTAAATAATGAAATTAAAATTTTAAAATCAAGGTGCTGCTGGACTAGTGGATAATGTAAGCCAGTGCTTACATGTAATGCATATTGATTTATGGGTGAGCAGCACTGGATTTAAATTTGAGATATCAACATAGTATTGTCATAGAGAGAGTATGAAAATCCCAGTGTCACCAAACAACTGACATTTATTGACAACTAAAACTTTATCTTTCAGCAATTTCATATTTTAGGTGTACCTTAATTTCCTCCACATTGGAGATTTCATAGCTGCATGTGGGACATTTGTTCATCTCTTGTATTTAAGTATTGAGCAGTCCTGATGAAAATTCGATTGATGTTAGGTGCAAATTGATACACCTCCCAATCTAGCCCAATGATGTTTCATATCTCAACTGTCAGAGAAGCTTTGCCTCCAGTCTGACATTTCCAATCCCAACCTAAACAATCTTGTGACCCAGTCTGAAGGAGTTCATGGATGCGATGTGTCCAGGACTAACAGTCCTAAGTCTGCTGAGATTTGTGGAATCAAATCAAAGTCTTTTCATTGACATTGCAATGATGGATATCATGTTTCAAACAGGCATCTATTGCTCCAAAAGCTGTGAACTGCAGTAGAAATAGGCCAAAGAGGTTGTGCTTCAGGGCCCCTTCTGAAAAGATTACTGTACAAGATTGTCAAAATATGTCCACCCTGTGTTATGTGACATGGTCAAATTGAAAAAAAAAGTTTGGCATTCCAAACTACGTGTAGATCCCCAGGGTGCTCTCCACCCATGTTATTCAGTCAACCAGCAGTTTTGGTCTCATTTTCTAAGGACCTGCTGGGACTGTGGTAGGCCAAGGATGTGGTATTGCTTGGGCTTGGGAGTAATTGGCCACCACACCCCTCTACCACACAATAGGACTTGTTTAGGGTGGATAGAGTCTCTCCTTAGAAGGTCCCACAGAGTCCCTAGATTCTGCCAGAAGGGCTTCAAATTTCTGACCCCTATGAATTAAGTGCAAAACAATATTATACTAAATAGTAATCATATTTTTCCTCCAACCATTAGGAACAGAATAGTGGCTATCCAAACTAGTTAATTACTTCTGGGAAAAAAAGTTGATTTCAATTGGTTAGTTTGGGATAAATTCCAGAATGTCTGTATGTTTCCTTTGGAAAGTCATAGAAGTTAAATCTACAGTGCTGTCTGGACTCACTTGGCTTACTTCTGCTCCTAATTCATATTTTTGTATGTTTAAACCTGATTATTTGGAATATGTACTTAAGAAGTTGGATCCCATTCTTTAATCTTACACTTCAGTATAGTACTGAGGAAGCGCTGTATTGTTGAAAGTGCCATCCTGCAGATCAGATGTCAAGCGTTTTTGCCATCATTGTTTTTCCTGTGGTTAGGTAGAACATTTTCAGATTCTGGAATTCTGTCCTGGCCAACATTCTTCCCTCAAGTGGTACCAACAGATTAATTGGTCAATCATCTCATTGCTGTTTATGGACTCCTGCTGTGTATTAAAGTGCTGCCATGCTTATCTACGTCATAGAAATCCCTGAATTTTAAAGGAAGAACCCTGTGCTTAAAATTTATCTTTTTTGATCTAATTTTTTATTTACTTTGTCTAATATTTCCTCTTTGGCTCAGGATTCATTTTTTTTAAAAATGCTGTCCCTGTAAGAGACATTTAGGCAGTTTTATACATTAAAGTCAACATGAAAACAAAATGGCTGGAAGCTTATAAGGGTCTGAGTGATGGGAGCTATGGCGGAAAATGTGGCAGAATTGCACAAGAAGTCCAGCAGGACCTATCTCATGGTCAAAAGCAACTCTACGCATCTTTTAAGTACGTTCTGAGTGTCGAGGTACAATTTTTATTATTATGTGATTTTTAACTTCATACATCCCAGTTCATCTCCGACACCTCCAAATCAATTCTTATTAGGCAGCAGCAACCTGCCAGTTAAGGGGGTTTATTGCTGGTTAATAACTTTATTAACTGTACGTCTCACCTTATTAACATGCAACTTCCTATTCTACAACTTGCAGCAAAACAAATTAGATATCAAGAAGACTCAACAGAGCGTGTACCACCCAATGACTTCAGCTTGTTATTTTCTCCAGAGGATCTCCATGTTTGACACCAGGCATCAACATCTGGATGTAGGTTTGTTTGCTGAGCTAGAAGGTTCATTTCCAGACATTTCATCACCCTACTAGATAACATCTTCAGTGGGCTTCCAGGCGAAGCAATGCTGATAATTCCTGCTTTCTATTTATATGTTTGGGTTGGTGATGTCATTTCCTGTACTTTTATTTTCAGGGGGTGGTAGATGGGGTTTAACTCGATGTGTTTGCTGATAGAGTTCCGGTTGGAGTGCCATGCTTCTATGATGTGTTGTTCCAGTTGAAGTGGTGTCCTTCCTTATCTGTATATAAGGATACTAGTGAGAGAGAAAGAGGATCATGTCGTTTTGTGGCTAGTTGATGTTCATCTATCCTGGTGGTTAGTTTTCTGCCTGTTTGTCCAATGTAGTGTTTGTTACAGTTCTTGCACAGCATTTTGTAAATGACATTAGTTTTGCTTGCTGTCTGTATAAGGTCTTTCAAGTTCATTAGCTGCTGTTTTAGTGTGTTGGTGGGTTTGTGGGCTACCATGATGCCAAGGGGTCTGAGTAGTCTGGCAGTCCGAGATGTCTTTGATGTAGGGGAGAGTGGCTAGGGTTTCAAACACATCGAGTTAGATCCCATCTACCACCCCCTGAAAAAAAGAACAGGAAATGACATCACCACAGGAAATGACAACACGAACCCAAAGAAACCCAAACATGTAAATAGAAAGTAGGAATTATCAGCAGTGCTTCGCCCAGAGGCCCACTGAAGATGTTACCCAGTGGGGTGATGAAACGTCTGGAAATGAACCTTCTAGCTCAGCGAGCAAACCTACATCCAGAATCTCAACCTGAGCTACAAATCTTCTCAAAACTCGCTAAGGCATCAACATTTCAGGACACGCTCCATGGACCATCCATACGCACCCCATGTCCATAGACATTGAAATCCAACATGTGGTAGCCTTTAAGAAACCTCATGGCACATCTTACAGTATGTTTCTGCACTTCAGTTCTGCACCTCAAAGTGCAATGACAACCATCATTATAATGCTGCAAAAAGGACACTTTAAGCTCAAGGATGCATGTCTGGTTTATACATTTGCTGTCCTAGCACTCACTCACTTTGACATTCCCTAAATGCTCACAACAACCCTGCCTTGTCATACCTGCCTTCTCTTTTTGTGCATTGTTCCTCTGCCAGAGCTCACTGTATTGCTCTATTTCCTATGTTTAATGCATACATAAAGCCAGGAAGCTTATGATGGTTATCAGTAGGGTTCAATCAAGTGAATGGAGATGGCTCTCACTCAGGAGTTCCCGGCACAGTAAGTCATAGGCAGCCTCTACTACCAGTCAGGAGCTTAGACACGGTCAGACAACTGCTTGGAGTAGTCAGAGTCAGGATCCTCTTCATTTGAGAAGTGAGGAATTGAATGTCAGATGCCCACCACCTGTCTTTATTTTTCCTGCCTAATTACGGGCTGTTTTGATACTGAAATGAGAAAGCGAGACAAGAAATTAAGGAAAATGAAAGTGGGTGTCATGGCAGTTACTTTTGATGCAGATGAGGACATGAATTGAGTGAGTAGGCAGTGCAGAGAGCATGTACAGATAGTGGTGAAAGGGGTAAGGATGGCTGACAGAGATTGAGAGAAGCTGTTGCAGGCAATGGTGAGGGTGATGGAGCATAAACCTTAATGGTAGGTGGGTACAGCGTCAGATGAGGATTGAGTGTAGGGTATCAGAGAGAAAATGGTAGTATTTAGACTGGAAGAGTGAATAAGATGATCGGTTTTCCTCCTACGTTGCTGCGTGTTATTCCTTGTAGCTGAGACCACACTAATCCACATGATAATCTCGAACTACTCTGGCATAGTCTGGTGTGGTGGCCTCCATTGTCAGTCCCCTACATATGCACACCCCATCCAGTAAGACCTCCAGGTCCCTAACCATAAAGGAAATGGCCAATTTTCCCTTGGCTGCCTTTTCCATGGGAAATATTAGGAATTGTGCAGAGCAGCTCTGGACTAATATTGCTTACCTAGGTGCACAATAGTTGTTTACAGATGGCACTGATGCCATGGGTACTGGTACTTTCCAGGATATCCTGGCAGTAGCGAGTTATTCTGGATACAGTGAGTGGTAGAGTCAGGCTAGAATTGGGCAAGAAGAGAACCCTAAGGGAAGGGTGAGTAGTTAATGTCGCAGGTTTGGTAAAGTACGGCGAGAGATTTTGCTAGGCCTCACAGAGAATATTCCTCTGTGAAACTCACCAAAACTGACTCTACACTAAAAAGCATGAAATTGAGCCTATTGAGTACGAAGCATCTTGACATGTCTCTGCTACACATGACAAGGGTAAACATTTTGGGTTGTGGGTTGGATCCCTGATGTTGGAGTCAAATTGGGAGGGTGGGGGGGTTTACAAACCCATGCTGTATGGGAATTAATTACCCAGCAGTGACTTTCCCTGAATTGGCCAATTAGTGACTGCAAGATCAGCTTGTCATCCATGTAAGAATAATAGATAGGACAATAGAAGTGTTTGGGTCCAAAGGAACAGAAACCTGCAGTTCAGGTAAGAGAGAGAGGACGCTTCCATCTTAAAGCACCATCCCTCAGCTTCAAAGTTTTAAATTAAAATATGCCCTCAGTAGCAGGGTCATCAGTGTGGATTGGTTCCCTACAAGTGCAGCCAGGCAAGACTGGAAAGCCTCAGAACCTGTCTGGAGTACTAACCCAGTCTGCTCCTGAGATGTCATCTCCAGGTAGCTGGCCTATGTATTTTTTAACTAACCTGTCCAGAAATGTTACTACACACTTCCTCTGCAGGTGGGACTTGAACCCAGATCTCCTGGCCCAGTACTAGCGATAGTACAACTATGCCACTAAGTCCTTGACAGCTTGTCCAGACAGATGCTGGAAAATTCCAGTTAGCCTCTGACAATCTATCTTAATAGGCCATTTATTTAATTGGCTACTTGCCAATTGCAAGTGGATAGCCCTGCTGATCACCATTCCATCTCCGGAAAGATGATATAGGAGCAGACAGTACTGCCAGACTGTCAAACTAATTTTCCATTCTCCATTCTTGACTCTATCTTGGGGCATAAATCCTGTCTGAAAAATGTGTTGCTGGAAAAGCATAGCGGGTCAGGCAGCATCCAAGGAGCAGGAAAATCGACGTTTCGGGCGTAAGCCCTTCTTCAGGAAATCCTGTCCAAAATCTCAGCTTTGTTTCAATTGTACAGTGATCTCACCTGTGTCAGAAGGTTGTGGTTTCATGAGCCTTTAGGCACAAAATCGAGCCAAACACTTCCTTTCACCTCTGTACCACCCAATTTTCTCAACTAACTTTTTCAAATAACATTATTTCTCTTGCTGATGGGCAGACCACCAACGTTTTCCAATTAAATGTTAATTTCTATTAGCACAATAAGAACAATAATCTAGATGTAATGGATATATACAGCAGTACTTAACTCTGTGCCAAGTTTAATTACGTAAAAACAAAGTTTACATTTTTATGATGTAAGGGCATAGATTTATAGAGATATACAGCACGAAAACAGACCCTTCAGTCCAATTTGTCCACACCAGCCAGATATCCTAAATAAATCCATTTGCCAGCATTTGGCCCATTTCCTCTAAACCCTTCTTATTCATATACCCATCCAGATGTCTTTTAAATGTTATAATTGTCCCAGCCTCCAACACTTCCTCTGGCCACTTATTCCATAAAAGCACCATCCTCTGCAGGAAAAGGTTATCCCTTAGATCCCTTTTAAATCTTTCCTCACTCACCTTAAACCTATGCCCTCTAGTTCTGAACTTCCTCACTACGGGGAAAAGACCTTGTCTATTTACCCTATCCATGCCCCTCATAATTTTTAAAGTCTCTATAAGGTCACCCCTCAACCTCCAATACTCCAGGGAAAATAGCCCCAGCCTATTCTTTCTCTCCCTATGGCTCAAGCCTTTCAACCGTGGCAGCATCCTTGTAAATCTTTTCTGAACCTTTTCAAGTTTCACAACATAATTCCTATAGCAGGGAGACCAGAATTGCGAGCAGTATTCCGATAGATGCCTCACTAGTGTCTTGTACAGCTGCAACATAACCTCCCAATTGCTATACTCAATGCACGACCAATAAAGGCAAGCATACCAAAAGCCTTCTTTACCATCCTATCTACTCGCGGTTCCACTTTCAAGGAACCATGAACATGCACACCCAGGTCTCTTTATTCAGCAACACTGTCCCTTTCCCCACCAGTGTCAGCACCTTCAGTCCTGCTGTCTGGGAATCTTTCTTCTTTCCTTCTAATCTTTAAGCAATATTTCAGAGCTTATTTTTGTAATACAGGTTGCAAGTCACCTTTCCCAAGTCTCCCACCATGAGTTGACATCCATGCCTTTTTTAAAGTAATGGCATATTTAATGACAATGAATAGCTTGTAGTCTACACTTAGATTTACTATTTTGGTCTTTAGTAATGCTACAAAAGGACCAGTCAATACACATTTTTCCCAGAGCAGTTCAATAGACAATATCTTAATGAGTTAGATCATTTCTTTCTGGTGCCAAATTTTCAATTTCACAGCTTCCCATAATGGAATTGGTACTTACACCTGCTAATTGCTGCACAACTGTGGGAGTCAGTGGCGTATTGGTAATACCACTGTGACAAAGGTTCAAGTTGCACCACAGGAACAAGTGAAAATTCAATTAAATTTATTAATAAAGTCTGGAAATGAAAGCAGTTTTTGAATAATGGTGGTCACAAAACTACCATTGATTGTTTGGTTAATTAATGCCCTTTGTGGAAGAAAATTTGTTGTCCTACTTGCTTTCACTCTGGAGTCTGATCTAGGTCAATCCAATATGGTTGACTCTTAAAGGTCATCTGAAATGGCCTAGCAACTCAGTGGTATCAATGCTTCATAATCAGAGAAGCCTTGCACATTGTTTCCATTTAAATAATGCCCTCTTGAATTCCCCAGCTGAACTTGCCTTCATCGCACTTCCAGGTTGTGCATTACACTAACTGCTCACTGTGTGAAAAATACTTTCCTCACCTTGCATTTGCTTCTTTTGCAGAGTACTTTAAAACATCTCCTCAGGTTCTCAATCTGGGCGAGAACAGTTTCTCCTTATCCACTCTATTCTGACCTCTCATGATTTTGAAAACTTCTATCAAAACTCCTCTTAGCCTTCTCAACTCTAAGGAAAATAGCCTTAATATTTTCAATCTTTCTTCATAACCGAAGTGTCTCATCCCTGGAACCATTCTGGTAACCTTTTCTACACTCTCTCCAATGCAAAAAAAAAAGGAATGAAAGAGATTGGATTATCTGGCATCAACCTGGTCACTGGGAATAAGTGTACACCCAGCTGTTGACTTTCCAAAGTCCTTTATTCTAATGGCTGGGGGCTTGTGCCAAACTAGGGACATGGTCAATCCGTATGATATCGTATCAAATCCAAGAGAGCACTGTCACCTCCTGGGTGTGCTCATGGCTCAGGATAAATATCCTCCAGTGGTGACATTGCAGTGCAGTAAATAAGTGGGATCCATGTCATGGTCCACAGTAAAACAAACATCCTGCAGATTACCATCTACTGCACCCCACTTCCTATCTCAGCAAACGAATCAGTGTCCTTCATGTTGAACATGTACTGGAAGAAGCATCAAGGGTGAAAAAGACCAAAAAAAATGAATTTGGTCAAGTTCCAGGAATTCGCAGTGATATCTCTCATTGTGTTACGAGATCTGTTCTACAATACACACTGGAGCACTTTAATCTTGCTCTGATTTCCACTGATTGCAGCCAGAATTAATACTAGGAAGAGGTGAGGTGATAAGATAGTATAAGGGGAAAAGAGGAAATCTCTGATTAGTGGATCCAAAGTTGTCAACCCAGATCTAGTTCATGGTACCCAATGCGAAGTTATTTTAATAAGGCTTTCTGAGAACTAAGGATTATCTAACACGGTGACATGTATGATGTTTAATAGGCTAAACGATATTGGATGAATGGAATATCTAATCATGAGCACAACTCCGAGTTAAGCATTAGTAAAACCTGGCCAGTCTTTGCGATGGGCACTAAAAGCTCTGAAATCATTTGAGAGACAATCAATCAGATACTGTAGTAGAGAAGATAATGCTTTTCTAGTTAACAATGAATGAGCAACCTAGGTCAAATGACCTCTCTTACCTATGATGACTGATAACATGAAGCAAATTTTAACTGAACGCAGGGAAACTGAATGGAACACAGTGTAAAACTAACTGGTGAGAAACCAGCCTTACATCACATCCTGTCAGTTTTCAAGGTGCCGGTTAGATTAAAACCGCTTCCATGTCCCAGAATTGCAATAATTTACTTTTAACTCAATTTTATAGGCTTGATATCAATCTTTCCTCTCACTTTCCTCAAATTCACCATTATGCAATGGGGAGTTGATTGATGGTTATTCTTCATCAAGTGTAATGCAATGTTCTACCATGCCCACCCAAGAATTTTATATATTTGAATAAAGTAACCTCTCATTCTTCTAAACTCTTATGAGTTCAGGCCAAACCTAATAACCTTCTCCTCATGATAAAATCTCTCCATACCCAGCATCAACTAATGAACGTTCTGTGGACTGCCTCCAATGCGATTATATCTTTCCTTAGATAAGGGGCCAAGAACCATTCATAGTAATCTAGATGTGGTCTAACTAGTGCCTTGTATACTTTTAGAACAAGTAGTACTATTGGTTGTCTGTCCTAACTGCCCTTGAATGTATTGAGTCAAACACATCATAGTGATTTTGCTAAAAATGGCACATTTTCTTCCTTAAGGGATATTTATAAAACTCTATCTGGTTTTTGACAATCAAAAATACTTTTACACTGGAAACAAGCTTTCAATTTCAGAATTATTAATTAAATTCTATCTGCTATTATGTTGGGATTTGAATTTATGTCCTTAGGCATTTGACTGAGCGTCTGGATCTTTAGTCAAATAACAGTACAACTACACCATTGCTGCCTCATAACAGCTACTTAGAATGGAGGATGGACATTAATGGTATCATAGCAAACCATAACAAAAAGGAAGGAGTTAGAAGCAAGATTAGGCTATTTTTCCCACTGAGCCTACTGTGCCATTCAATATCGTCACTGATCTTGCAGATGGCATCAAATGCACTTTCCACCTTGTCTATCAAAATGGCCGAATGTACATGCGTGGTTATTGACCTGTTGATTTTCCATGTTCCTCCGATGAGGATGAGGAGGAAGAGAGAAATTTCTTATTACTGATAGATCAACCAGGATTGAAGCTTTATATGCAGGGCACAGCAGCCCAAATCCTTGCTTTATCTCATTCTCTCTGGGGGACATTTTATGATGCGATGCCTGGCATTGAAGCTAATTTCAATATAGTTGTAAATTCTCCAAATGTTAAATGGCTGCTGTATAACTTGATCAATTCTGCTGGTCTTAGTGTTAATCCTAGTGAGATGGCGCCCCCTACTGCACATTTAACTCTAATATCAATTGTCTTTTCTGTACATACTGTATTTACAAGACAAACTTGTACAAAATGAAGGGTGCATGAACACTAAGCAAAAGATAGAAGCTAGAAAAACTGACCAAAGGAATAAGATACTTACTCTAACTATAGGAGGAAAGTGAGCAACAATACATTGAGAATGCTTTGTTTCTTTGAGTGACAGTATAGCAACTCTTTAGCTAGTCAGCCCATCTGTCTCGTGACCTCCTTTATTGTTCATATTTCCTTAAGTTTTACAAAGTCTGGTCCTACTTCCTATGGACAGGTGTGGGTATTCACTTGTTCATACCCCCACCATAGTCAATTCATCAGTTTCTCAGCTATTTTACCCAGACTTGCTGATGCCCTGCAGAACATTAAAACAAACATTCCAAATAAGGTGACTTTTTTTCTGTCAGAGTATCTTAAGTATTTGGCACTCTCTTCCTCAAAAGGTGATGGAAGCAAAATCACTGAGTATTTTTAAGGTAGACGTGGATAGGTTCTTGGCAAGCAAGGGGTTGAAAGTTATGGGGGTTGGCAGGAATGTGCAGCTGAAGTTACAATCAGATTGGTTGTGATCTCATTGAATGATGGAGCAGACTCGAAGGCCAAGTGGCTCTATTCATGCTCTTAACCTGTATGACTTCAGAAGCTGTGGTGGTTCTCTTTAAAGGACAGTTGTCATGAAGGGATTTGATGAGAATGTTTAAAATCATGAATAGTTTAAATGTATTAAATAAAGAGAACTTATTTTCAATAGCTGAAGAGTCAACAATGAGAGAGTATAAATTTTAGATGTTTAACAAAAGAACCATATATAACTTCAAAACTTGGCTTGGTCCTATGTTTTGAATTAAGCAAAATAAACATAGCCAAGTTGGAATGCAGTTCCAATTATAGAGGAAAGGTTCTGAAGAAGGATCGTTCTGAGGAAGGGTCACTCAATCCAAAACGTTAAATCTGTTTGTATTGTTGGAGAAGAAGTTATACAGGCAATCCATGAGTTACAAAAATGTTTCCTTCAGGATTCCATTCGCAAATCGAAACACAATGCAGGTCAATGGAAAGCAGCTGATAATAAGAAAGGGAAAGACTCACATGTTAGGTCTTTAAAATTACAACCATGTACAGGATCGCATTCACATACAAACATTTGTAAATCAGTCATTCATAAATTGAGGATCCCTGTAATTCAATATTGAGGTTAGCAATCTGTTCAGCAGCTTTAGATGAAGCTGAGGGAAAGGTTGGATGTCATCAGGAATAGATCTCTCAGAGCAGGAGTTGATTATGTGGGCAATTGTCTGCCCTAGATGGCCACATTCACAATTTGAACTGTTTCCCACCTTCCTCTTGAGGAGCAAATGGCAACTTACCTCAATAAATAAAACACTCAAGGCAAAAAAAAGTATATCTTAGTGGCTAAGAGCAGAGGAGGTAATGAATTTAAAAACTCATCTGGTAAAATCATCAAAGTCTGAGGTTGTCCTAACAGAGTTCAATATCTCATGTAAAAGAATATCTAAGGAACCAGTACTGGAACATCACAAACATTGGAATGTGAAGTTAGAGAGTCACAAAGTCATTTAGTACAGAAACAGGCCGTGCAGTACAAACAATCCATGCCAATCACAATCCATGCCAAACTAGTCCCATCTACCTGCGCTTGGTCAATATCCCTCCAAATATTTCTTATTCATGTACTTATCTAAACGTCTTATAAACGCTGTCACTGTACCCATATCCACTACTTCCTCTGGAAGTTCATTCCAAACATAAACCACTCTCTGTGTAATAAAAGTGCCCCTCATGTCTTTCTCCACAGCCTTTTTTAAATGTTTCTTCTCTCATTTTAAAAATATGCCCCCTCGCCTTGAAATCTCAAGATCTGGTAAATCTCTTCTGAACCATCTTCAGTTTAATAATACAATATTCTTCATATTACAGGGACGCCAGAACTGGACACAGTATTCCAGCAGAGGCTTCACCAATGTCTTGTACAACCTAAATCTAATGTCCCAATTCCTATACTCAAGGGTCTGAGCAAGAAAGGCAAGTGTGCCTTCTTAACCAGTCTATCTATGTGTGATGCAAACTTCAAAGAATTATGTACCTGAACTTCAATGTCTCTCTCAAACACTGCCCAAGATCCTACTATAAAAGTTTGTGAAAAGATTTGTAGCTCGGGTGCTCGTTGTTGTGGTTCTGTTCGTCGAGCTGGGAATTTGTGTTGCAGATGTTTCGTCCCCTGTCTAGGTGACATCCTCGGTGCTTGGGAGCCTCCTGTGAAGTGCTTCTGTGATCTTTCCTCCGGCATTTGTAGTGGTTTGAATCTGCCACTTCCGGTTGTCAGTTCCAGCTGTCCGTTGCAGTGGCCGGTATATTGGGTCCAGGTCGATGTGTTTATTGATTGAATCTGTGGATGAGTGCCACGCCTCTAGGAATTCCCTGGCTGTTCTCTGTTTGGCTTGACCTATAATAGTAGTGTTGTCCCAGTCGAATTCATGTTGCTTGTCATCTGCGTGTGTGGCTACTAAGGATAGCTGGTCGTGTCGTTTCGTGGCTAGTTGGTGTTCATGGATGCGGATCCTTAGCTGTCTTCCTGTTTGTCCTATGTAGTGTTTTGTGCAGTCCTTGCATGGGATTTTGTACACTACATTGGTTTTGCTCATGCTGGGTATCGGGTCCTTCGTTGTGGTGAGTTGTTGTCTGAGAGTGGCTGTTGGTTTGTGTGCTGTTATGAGTCCTAGTGATCGCAGTAGTCTGGCTGTCAGTTCGGAAATGCTCTTGATGTATGGTAGTGTGGTTAGTCCTTTCAGTTGTGGCACGTCCTCGTTCCGTTGTCTTTCCCTTAGGCATCTGTTGATGAAATTGCGCGGGTATCCGTTTTTGGCGAATACATTGTATAGGTGTTCTTCCCCCTCTTTTTGCAGTCTGGTGTACTGCAGTGTGTTGTGGCCCTTTTGAATAGTGTCTTGATGCAACTTCTTTTGTGTGTGTTGGGGTGGTTGCTTTCGTAGTTCAGGACTTGGTCTGTGTGTATGGCTTTCCTGTATACCTTTGTGGTGAATTCTCCGTTCGGTGTTCTCTGTACCATCACGTCTAGGAATGGGAGTTGGTTGTCCTTTTCTTCCTCTCTAGTGAATCGGATTCCTGTGAGTGTGGCATTGATGATCCAATGTGTGTTCTCTATTTCTGTGTTTTTAATGGTTACAAAGGTGTCATCCACATATCTGACCCAGAGTTTGGGTTAAATTTGCGGTAAGACTGTTTGTTCTAATCTTTGCATTACCGCTTCTGCTATGAGTCCAGAGATGGGTGAGCCCATGGATGTGCCGTTGATTTGTTCATATATTTGGTTGTTGAATATGAAGTTTATTGTGAGGCACAGGTCCAGTAGTTTGAGTATGCCGTCTTTGTTGATAGGTTCAACGTCCTGTTGTCTGTTCTGTATGTCCAGCAGGTTGGCTATTGTTTCTCTGGCTAGGGTTTTGTCGATAGAGGTGAACAGTGCCGTTACATCGAATGAGACCATGGTTTCTTCCTTGTCTATGTGTATATTTCTGATGATGTCCAAGAATCACACTCACAGGAATCCGATTCACTAGAGAGGAAGAAAAGGACAACCAACTCCCATTCCTAGACGTGATGGTACAGAGAACACCGAACGGAGAATTTACCACAAAGGTATACAGGAAAGCCATACACACAGACCAAGTCCTGAACTACGAAAGCAACCACCCCAACACACACAAAAGAAGTTGCATCAAGACACTATTCAAAAGGGCCACAACACACTGCAGTACACCAGAAGTGCAGAAAGAGGAAGAAGAACACCTATACAAGTATTCGCCAAAAACGGATACCCGCGCAATTTCATCAACAGATGCCTAAAGGAAAGACAACGGAACGAGGACGTGCCACAACTGAAAGGAGTAACCACACTACCATACATCAAGAGTATTTCCGAACTGACAGCCAGACTACTGCGATCACTAGGACTCATAACAGCACACAAACCAACAGCCACTCTCAGACAACAACTCACCACAACGAAGGACCCGATACCCAGCATGAGCAAAACCAATGTAGTGTACAAAATCCCATGCAAGGACTGCACAAAACACTACATAGGACAAACAGGAAGACAGCTAAGGATCCGCATCCATGAACACCAACTAGCCACGAAACGACACGACCAGCTATCCTTAGTAGCCACACACGCAGATGACAAGCAACATGAATTCGACTGGGACAACACTACTATTACAGGACAAGCCAAACAGAGAACAGCCAGGGAATTCCTAGAGGCTTGGCACTCATCCACAGATTCAATCAATAAGCACATTGACCTGGACCCAATATACCGGCCACTGCAACGGACAACTGCATTGGCGCCACCTCGTGCTCCCGCGAGGAGGTTGAGCAATTCATCAACTTCACCAACACATTCCACCCTGACCTTAAATTTACCTGGACCATCTCTGACACCTCCCTCCCCTTCCTGGACCTCTCCATCTCCATCAGTGACGACCGACTTGACACTGACATCTTCTACAAACCCACCGACTCCCACAGCTACCTGGATTACACCTCTTCCCACCCTACCTCTTGCAAAAATGCCATCCCGTATTCCCAATTCCTCCGCCTCCGCCGTATCTGCTCCCAGGAGGAGCGGTTCCACCATAGGACACACCAGATGGCCTCCTTCTTTAGAGACCGCAATTTCCCTTCCCACGTGGTTAAAGATGCCCTCCAACGCATCTCATCCACATCCCGCACCTCCGCCCTCAGACCCAACCCCTCCAACCGCAACAAGCACAGAACGCCCCTGGTGCTCACCTTCCACCCTACCAACCTTCGCATAAACCAAATCATCCGCCGACATTTCCGCCACCTCCAAACAGACCCCACCACCAGGGATATATTTCCCTCCCCACCCCTCTCCGCCCTCCGCAAAGACCGTTCCCTCCGTGACTACCCGGTCAGGTCCACGCCTCCCTACGACCCACCCTCCCATCCTGGCACTTTCCCCTGCCACCGCAGGAACTGTAAAACCTGCGCCCACACCTCCTCCCTCACCTCTATCCAAGGCCCCAAAGGAGCTTTCCACATCCATCAAAGTTTTACCTGCACATCCACCAATATCATCTATTGTATCCGTTGCTCCCGATGCGGTCTCCTCTACATTGGGGAGACTGGGCGCCTCCTAGCAGAGCGCTTTAGGGAACATCTCCGAGACACCCGCACCAATCAACCAAATCGCCCAGTGGCTCAACATTTCAACTCCCCCTCCCACTCTGCCGAGGATATGGAGGTGCTGGGCCTCCTCCACCGCCGCTCCCTCACCACCAGACGCCTGGAGGAAGAACGCCTCATCTTCCGCCTCGGAACACTTCAACCCACGGGCATCAATGTGGATTTCAACAGTTTCCTCATTTCCCCTTCCCCCACCTCATCCTAGCTTCTAACCTCCAAAAACTCGATCCCCTGACCTGTCCGGACTTGTCCGACCTGCCCAGCTCCTTTTCCACCTATCCACTCCACCCTCTCCTCCCTGACCTATCACCTTCATCTCCTTCCCCACTGACCTATTGTACTCTATGCCACTCTCTCCCCACCCCCACCCTCCTCTAGCTTATCTCTCCACGCTTCAGGCTCTCTGCCTTTATTCCTGATGAAGGGCTTTTGCCCGAAACGTCGATTTTGCCTGTCCTCGGATGCTGCCTGAATTGCTGTGCTCTTCCAGCACCACTGATCCAGAATCTGGTTTCCAGCATCTGCAGTCATTGTTTTTACCTCGGACAACTGGAACTGACAACCAGAAGCGGCAGATTCAAACCACTACAAATGCCGGAGGAAAGATCACTGAAGCGCTTCACAGGAGGCTCCCAAGCAGTGAGGATGTCACCTAGACAGGGGACGAAACGTCTGCAACACAAATTCCCAGCTCGGCAAACAGAACCACAACATCCTACTATCAATTGTACAGGTTTTGCCTTTGTTTATTTTACCAAAATACAATACCTCACATTTATCTAAAGTAAACTCCATCTGCCACTCTTCAGCCCCTGGACCCAATTGATCAAGATCTCTTTGTAATCTGAAATAACCTTCTTCACTATCCATTTTACTACCAATCTTGTTGTCATCTGCAAACTTACTAATCATGCTTTCTATATTCTTATCTAAATCATTTATATAAATGACAAACAAAAGTGGACTCAGCACTGACACCTGTGGATCACAACCCTCTACCATCACTGTCTACTGCCATTTAGCCAATTTTGTATCCAATTGGCAAGCTCACCTTGAATCCAATGTGATCTAACTTTACTTATTAGTACACCATGTGAAAACCTGTCAAAGGCTTTACTAAAATCCAAATAAACAAAGTCAGCCACTCTGCCCTCGTCAATCTTTTTGGTTACTTTCTCAAAAACCTCAATCAAGTTTGTGAGACACAATTTCCCTCTCACCAAACCATGCTGACTATCCTTAATCATTCCTTGTCTCTTGAAATACATGTAAATCCTACCTTTCAGAATCACTTCCAACAACTTTACCACAACCTAAGTCAAACTCACAGGTCGATAGTTCCCAGACTTCTCTTTACATCCCTTCTTAAACAAGGGCATAATATTAGCCACTCTCCAGTTATTTGGCCACCTCACCCATATTTATAGATGACACAAATTTTTCTAAAAACGCCCTACAATTTCTTCCCTAACTTCCTACAACCACCTGGGATACATTAAATCAGGTCCCATAGATTTATCTATTTTTATGTTTTCTAAATCCTCCAGTACTTCCTCTTCAGTAATGTGAATTGTTTTCAAAACATCAATATTTATTTCCCTGAATTCTCTAGCCTCCATTTCTTTCTCCAACATAAAAACTGATGTGAAACATACACTTGATATTGGTCCAATCTTGTGAGGTTCAACATAAAGATGACCTCTTTGATTTTTAAGGGCCCTAATTTCTCTCTAGTTGCTCTCTTGCTCTTAAATGTATTGTCGAATCTCTTTGGATTATCTATAACCTTATTTGAAATTTGTGGTGCTGAAAAAGCACAGCCAGTCAGGCAGCAGCTGAGGAGCAAGAGTCAACATTTCATCTCCTGATAAAGAATTTATGCTTGAAACTTTGACTGTCCTGCTCCTTGGATGCTGCCTGACCGGCTGTGCTTTTCCAGCTCCACATTTTTCGACTCTGATCTCCAGCATCTGGGGTCCTCACTTTCTCCTATAACCTTATATGGTTTGGCTATCTCATATCCTCTCTGTTTTCCTGATCTCCATCTTAAGAATGCCCCTATGCTCTTTATAATGTTTAAAAAATTCATTAGAACCCAGTTGTTTATATCTGATACAAGATTCTTTTTCAATTCTTAACTAGAACCTCAATATCTTTATTCATTCATCGTTCTCTAATCCTACAAGCCTATCCTTTCACTCTAGCAGAAACATATGACTCTGAACTCTCATTATCACACTTCGTAAAGCCTCCCGCTTATCAGACATCCCTTTATCTGCAAATAGTCTACTCCAGTCAATTTTTGAAAGTTCTTGTCTCATGCCATTAAAATTTACCTGACTCCAATTAAAAAAACTTTATTTTTTATGGAAGGCTTATCCTTTCCCATAATTATTTTAAAACAAATAGAATTATGATCACTTGACCCAAAATGTTCCCCTAATATCACTTCAGTCACTTCCCCTGTCTTATTACCCAAGTGAATTTCAAATTTTGCTCCTTCTCTAGTAGGAATATTTCAAGAATAGAACATTACAGTGCAGTTAAGGCCCTTTGGCCCTTATGTTGTCCCAACCTGTGGAACCAATCTGAAGCCCATCTAACCTACACTATTCCATTCACATCCATATACCTATCCAATGACTATTTAAATGCCCTTAAAGTTGGCAAGTGTACTACTGTTGCAGGTAGTGCGTTCCACACCCCGACTACTCTCTGAGTAAAGACATTACATCTAACATCTGTCCTAAATGGATCAGCTCTCAATTTGAAACTATGTCCCCTCATGCTAGCCATTGCCATCGGAGGAAAAAGGCTCCCACTGTCCAATCTATCTAACCCTCTGATTATCTTATACGTCTAAATTAAGTCACCTCTCAACCTTCTTCTCTCTAACGAAAACAGCCTCAATTCCCTCAACCTTTCCTCATAAGATTTTCCCTCCATACCAGACATCATCCTGATAAATCTCCTCTGAACACTTTCCAAAGCTTCCACATCCTTCCTATAATGCTGTGACCAGAACTTAATGCAATACTCCAAAAATGGCCACACCAGAGTTTTGTACTGCTGCAGCATGATTTCATGGTTCCTAAACTCGATCCCTCTACCAATAAAAGCTAACACACCATATGCATTCTTAACAACCCTATCAATCTGGGGGGCAACTTCCAAGGATCTATGTACCTGGACACCGAGATCTCTCTGCTCATCTATACTACCAAGATTCTTATCATTTGCCCAGTACTCTGCATTCCTGTTACTCCTTCCAACGTGAATCAACTCACACTTTACTGCACTAAATTCAATTTGTCACCTCCTAGCCCAGCTCTGCAGCTTATCTATGTCTCTCTGTAACCTGTAACATCCTTCATCACTATCCACAATTCCATCGACCTTAGTATCATCTGCAAATTTACTAACCCATCCTTCTATGCCCTCATCAGGTCATTTATATGACAAACAACTGTGGACCCAAAACAGATCTTTGCGGTACCCCACTAATAACTGAATGCCAGGATGAATACTTCCCATCGATCACCACCCTCTGTCTTCTTTCAGCTCGCCAATTTCTAACCCAAACTGCTAAATCACCCTCAATTCCATGCCTTCATATTTTGTGCAATAGCCTACCGTGGGAAACCTTACCAAACACCTTACTGAAATCCATATAGACATCAACCGCTTTGCCATCATCCACTTCTTTGGTCACCTTCTCAAAGAACTCAATAAGGTTTGTGAGGGACAAAACTGTGTCGACTATCCCTAATCAACTTATTCTGTTCTAGATGATTATAAATCCTATTTCTTATAACCCTTTCCAACACTTTACCCACAACTGAAATAAGGTTCACAGGTCTATAATTTCCAGGGTTGTCTCTATTACCCTTCTTGAACAAAGGTCTAACATTTGCCATCCTCCAGTTTTCTGGCACTAGTCCTGTAGACAATGACAACATAAAGATCAAAGCCAAAGCCTCAGCAATCTCCTCCCTGGCTTCTCAGAGAATCCTAGGATAAATCTCATCTGGCACACAGGACTTCTCTATTTTTACACTTTCCAGAATTGCTAACACCTCTTCCTTAAGCACTCAATCATAGCTAGTCTAGTCGCCTGTATCTCAGAATTCGCCTCGACCACGTTCTCTTTTTCCAGTGTGAATACTGATGAAAAGTATGTATTTAGCACTTCCCCTATCTCCTGTGAAAACACGCACAACTTCTCACTCCTATGCTTGATTGGTCCTAATCTTACTTTAGTCAGTTTTTTATTCCTGATCTACCTATAGAAAGGCTGAGGGATTTCCTTGATCCAATCTGCCGCCGACTTCTCATGTCCCCTCCTGGCTTTTTGCTCTCTCTTTTGGTCTCTCCTGGCTAACTTGTAACTTTCAAGCAAGCACCCTAACTGAGCCATTGCATCTCATCCTAATATAAGCCGCCTTCTTCCTCTTGGCAAGAGATTCAACTTCCTTAGTCAACCACGGCTCCCATGCTCGACAGCTTCTCCCTGCTTGACTGGTACACGCTTATCAAGGACCTGCGGTAGCTGTTCCTTGAATAAATTCCGCATTTCAATTGTGCTCATCCCCTGCAGTTTCCTTCCCCATCTTATGCATCCTAAATCTTGCCTAATCACATCGTAATTACCTTTCTCCCAACTCTTGCCCTGCGGTATATACCTATCCCTTTCCATCACTAAAGTAAACATAACCGAATTGTGGTCACTATCACCAAATAGCTCACCTACCTCCAAATCTAAAACCTGGCCAGGTTCATTAGCCAATACCAAATCTAATCGAATTCACAAAATGATAAATAAATTTTTCTTGAACATGTTGAACAAATTCTTCACCATCTAAACATTTAGCACTATGGTAGTCACGGGCAATGTTTGGAAAATTAAAATCACCTACCATTATAACCTTATTACTCTTAAATATATAAGATCTCTCTACATATGTGTTCCTTGATTTCCCTCTGACTATTGGGAGGTCTGTAGTACAATCCCTTCAAGATGATCATTCCCTTTTTATTTCTAATTTCAACCCATATATTTTCACTGGACGATTTTTCAGAGATAGAATAGAATAGAAATATCTTCTCTAGTTACAGCAATAATGTTTTCCTCAGCCAAAAACGCCACTCCCCTTACTCTTTTGCGTCTTTTTCTATTCTTCCTACAGCAGCTGAAACCTGCAACACTGAACTGCCAATCCTGTCCATCCCTCAGCCAAGTTTCTGCAATAGCTGTGATGTCCCAATCCAATGTTCCCAAACATGCCCTGGGTTCACCAGCCTTACCTGTAAGACCCCTTGCATTGAAATAAATGCAGTTTAATTCTTCAGTGTTACTTTGCTTTCCGACTTGCTCATAGCTATCTTTTCTAATTAACTTTTTGGATTCCAAACCATTCTTACCTACCTTTCTATTTACTGCACTACTTAAGATCCCTCCAACCCTCTCTCTAACAGTTTACAGTCTCCCTTAATAGAATTAGCAAATCTTCCCACTAGGATATTGGTTCCTTTCAAGTACAGGTGAAATCCATTCTTTTTGAATAGGTCTTTCCTGCCCTAGAAGAGATCCCAATGAACCAAGAACCTGAATTCCTGAACATTACACCATTTCTTCAAAGTTAAAAATCACACAACAGGTTATAGTCCAATAGGTTTAAGCGGAAGCACACTAGCTTTCGGAGAGCCAGTCCAACACCGGCATCTCCAAATCATGACCATTTTTTCAGCCATTGATTTATCTCCTTCATCCTTTTATTCTTTCCCATATTTGAACTTAAATTCAGATTCAAAATGGCAGCAGAGTAGGACATTTCAGATGGAACCCGTCTGCTCCGTCCATTTCTTTCTCTTATATTTTCTCTTGTGTATTTTCTTCCCTTCAAGTCTCTTCTTTCTTCTCCCTGCTACGGACTCCTGACCTCAAGGTCAGTACAGGCCGGGCGAGGAAGTCTCCCAACCTGGTGGGGTGATCTCCTGGCCTGTCGTGGCACATTCTTGGCCTAGCATGGTGGTCTTTCGGCCTGGTGAGATGATCTCTCAGCTTAACATGGCGATCTCTGTGACCAAGCATGGCAGTCTCCTGGCCTGGCATGGAGGACTTTCAGTGGTACATAGCGGTCTCTCAGCTCAACATGGATTTCCAGTCTCAAAGTGACTCTTGGAAGTGTAGTGCCACCGTGGTTAAGCCCATAAGAAAGAGTGTAATGTTTGAACTTTCAGCTTTATTCCTTTATTTCCTACTTAAAACTAAAAAGGTGTCACTGTTCAATAATTACTGTAATGCTTAACTTTTTACTTAGTTCTTTCATTCTAACTTGTACTTAAGATTGTGTACCTAGCTACTTGTACATCAGATGGCACCTTGTGTGACGATATTATACACTTTTCACTATACTCCTGTACGTTTATACTTGAGTACACGTGACAATAAAATCAAAATCAGCTTGGCACCAAGAATTAACCAGATTACTACTTTTGAGGTTCTGCTTTTAATCTTCTACCTAATCTCATATTCATTTATAAAGCCTTAATCTTTTCCCTGACAATGTCATTCCTACCAATGTGTACAATAAGTTCCAGTTTCTCACTCTCCCCTTAAACAACATGCTTTAAACATTTCCTGGTGCCAAGAAAGCAACACAATATCCTAGATTCATGTTCACTGCCACAGAATCTCCTGCCATTGACAGGTGAGTCCCCTATAACAGTTATTCTTTTAAATTGTGTCAAATCCCACCTAACATAAGATTCATTCTTAGTGCCCAAGATCTGACTGTCTTTTCTATTTTCCTCCGAATGACTATCCCATTCAACAGTACTCAAAAATAAGTATCTGTTTGAGAGGAAAAGCCACTGGAGGCTTCTGAACTACCTTCTTAGCTTTCCTGACAGTCATCCATCTATCTGATTGATTCTGCAATGTAAATAATAATGTTAATAGTATAAGGACCAATTAACAGAAAACAAGCATCTGAAGCACTATTATCTATATGAAGTATTGGAGAATAACTTTATTTTAAAAATTTGGCTTTGTATCTTAGGTGTTTCAGAAGTGAAACTTTCCAAGTCAATATCCAAGCATTTCTTACTATACTCACAATCTCTGGTTCAGAATAGACGCAAGGATAAAATTTCTTCTAAACTACTTATCCATTCAATTGGTGATCCCATCAAGAGCGTTTATTATTTTGCTGGTAATCAAAACTTGCTTGTAAATTTGAGCTACATTTTGTCTTGGTCCTCAATTCATTTCATCTTCCCCCCGGAGGTCCATTGTTCACAAATGAAGAATGCAAAACCAATCTTACTATGAATTCCAAGGATTTATTTCAACCGTCAGTTGTAATTGTGGAACTCCTCAGAATTAAATAAATGTCTTGAAATGCTTCACAGTATATCTGCAATGCTTGGCTTTGTAGTATAGAATGACTGAAGTATTACAGCACAGGTGGAGGTCAGTCTATTATTTCTGCTCTGGTTCTCTATATAATCATTAAATAAATGGACATAGTGCCTTTCTTCTACCTTTTCCCTATACCCTGCATGTTGTTGAACTTTATCTTCTATTTTCTCACTATCCCCCACCCCACTTCTGCATTCCTCTTGGCTCTCAGTTGTATTTTCTTTCTGACATTTGTCATAACGAGACTGTTTCAATTTATTTGTCATCATCAGCAGTTTCTCACAGATAAGGATGACTCTCTTCCACTCTCAGGGCGAGTCCATAAGTGGCTGTACAGACCAATGCAGCTACCACAGATTCAGTTACACTTGGTGGTCATGGGAAGGGCTGGATGGGACATTGGTGTGGTAGCACACTCCTTTCACTGCTTTCGCCTAGCTTCCATTTTTCCTGAAGGCAAGTCTGGAGGTGCTTCCCATATGCTCCTCCTCCACTTTGGATAGTCTTGGACCACGGATTCCCAGGTGCCTGAGGGAATGCCGCACTTCGTCAGTGAGGCCTTGAGGGTATAACTGAAGCACTTCCTCTGTGGACTTGGGGTTCACCTGCCATTTCAAAGCTGGGAGCAGAGAGCCTGCTTGTGGGATCTCATGTTGGTCATGTGGTAGACATGCCCAGCCCATCGTAGCAGATCAAGGATGGTCAGTGCCTTGATCCTAGGGATGTTGGCCTGACCAATGACATTGGTGTTAGTGCATCTTTCTTCCTAGAGGTTTATCATTTATCATTGAGCTTGGGTGACTGAAAGGTGATCGTATAGAGGTCTATAAAATCATGAGAGACATAGATAGGGTAGATAGCCCACAGCTTTTCCTCATGGTAGGTGAGTCTAAAACTTGAGGGCATAGGTTTAAGGTGAAGGGGAGAGATAAAAAAAAGTTCAGAGGGAAAACTGTTTTACACAGAAGGTGGTGAGCGTCTGGAACGGGCTGCTAGGGTAGTAGTGGATATGAGTACAATGTTATCATTTAAGAAACATTTGGACAGATACATGGATGGGATAGGTATGGAGGAATGTGTACCAAACACAGGCAAATGGGACTAGATAAACTGTGTGAAAACTGGGCCACATGGACAAATTGGGTCAAAGGGCCTGTTTCCGTGCTGTAAACCTCTATAATTCTGTACTGTCTGTAATCCCCTTTTTGATCCAGGAGCTCTAGAGTCATTTGTACTACCTTTTTCTTTTTGAGGGAATAAACTTTGATTGTACATGTACCATTTCTTGTTGAAAGGTAGCCCATTGTTTAATAATAGTTATTTTCTCATTCCAACAATTTCTATATGTCCTACCTAGTCCTTCAATATCTTCCTCAAATTTCAATGCTTGCAAGTTTCATATAATCTGCAATATTTGAAAACGTTCCCTGCATACAAAGATCTAAATCATTTATACATATCTGGAAAAGCACAGGTACCAACACTAACCTCTGACGAACCTTCCTCCAACTTGAAAAAATCCATTATTCTGTTTCCTATTACTCAGCCAATTTTGTATTCATTATGCTATTGTCCTTTTTATTCCATTATTTGTAACTTTTCTCACAGATTTGTTGTGTGGCACACCACATCCACAGCATTATTCTCAGTGACCTTTTCTGTTCCAACTTCAAAAACAAACTCCATATTAGTTAAACTTGATTTTCTCTTTAGAAATCAAAATATTTTTCATGTGATTACTAATTCAATCTTAAATTCTAGTTTCTAGAACCTTATTCACCACTGAATTTAAACTGTTTTGTCTATTATTGCTAGGCTTAGGGCTATTTTAAATAAGGGCATAATATTTGAAATTCTCCAGTACTCTGGAGTTTAGAACCTGAAAGCCTGTGCCCCTGCAATTTCCACTCTCACTTCCTTTGTGCATTTCATTCAACTTGCTTTATCAACTTCCATGTGTATATCCAACACTATTTCCCTATCAATTTTAAACATTTCTAGTGTAAGATTTACCTCCTTTGTCACCATGGCCTGTGGTAAGGAGAGATATAAAATATTAATTTAATATCTCAGTCATTCCCTATGCTTCCCATTGTGTTTCCTAATCAGCCCTACACCTCTATCTACCAAACTTTTTATTATCTATATGCCTCTGGCAGACCCTGGGTTTCTTATGTTGTCCATCAGTCTTTTCTCATCATCCCTCTTCACTTGCCTGATAGAGGGGTTAGGAAAGGGTAAAGAATACAAGAATTCGATAGGAGCCTGTGACAGTAAGGAGAGATTGAATGACAAAAGAAAAGTTGATACAACCCACAAGACAGTAATTGTTCAAGTAAAGAAATGGAGCCAGAAGAGGTGAAAATGGGGAATACAAGATCACTGTTAAACCTCACCATCTAAAACAAAATTAAACAGAAAACTGGGAGGGGGCGGCATCACTACACTCAAATTTTTGAATTTAATGTTAAACCTACAAAGTGGCAGTTGAAAGATAGATGTACATTGAGCTTCACTGGAAAAATTTCATAAGTCAACCACAGCAAAAATAAAATCAGAAATCGGATGAAGAATTAAAACAACTGGTCGATGCCAATGTGTAAGATCCCAAGAACCTCATACCACCCCTTTCTATCTCACCCTTTCAGAATATTCCTGTCAATATTTCTTTTTATTCAATCACATGATGTGGACATTTATTGGTCGGCCAGCATTTATGGAACAGCCCTAATTTACCAGAGGGCAGTTAAGTGTCAACCACATTACTGTGTCTGGAGTTACATGTAGGCCAGACTAGGTAAGGATGGCAGATTTTCTTCCTTTAGAAACATTATTGAACCAGATATTTTTATGACTTTTGACAGTGGTTAGATTGACTCAGTGTATATTTCCCACTGCCTCAGGAAAGCAGCCAGCATAATCAAATATCCTTCCCACCCCAACTATATATTCTTCTATTGGGCAGAAGATACAAAAGTTTGAAACATGAATAAATAGTTTTAAGAAGTTACTTCCCAATTGTTATTAGACTCATGAGCTGATATTAGAGTTGTGCTTTTTCTGCATCTTCTCTGTAGCTGTAACACTATATTCTGCATTCTGTTCTACTTCCCTGACATACTTACGTATGATTTGTCTGGTGAGCACACAGTACAATACTTTTCACCGTATCTCAGCACGTGACAATAATAAAATCGAAATTGTATTATGCTAGCTTTTAATGAAATTTTTATTGAATGCAAGATTGCAATTTTCAGACGTAAGATTTCAACCCAGAACATTGCTCAGAACATTGTGTCACTAGAGTAGTAATCCAGACCAAGACGCAAACTTCTTTTTAAAAATTCAATCACAGGATGTAACCACCACAGTCCAGGCCAACATTAACTGCTCATCCCTAGTTAGCCTTGAGAAGGTGGTGGTGAGCTGCTTTCTTCAACTGCAGCAATCTGTGTACGTAAATCCACAATACCTGAGAGAAAGAGACAGTTGCAGGATGTTGTTTCAGCAAGACTAAAGGAACAAAAATGTAATTCCTAGTCAGGATGGAGAGTGACTGTTTGGGGAACTTGCACCACTGCATGTTCGCCTAGTTACCTTCTTTAAAAAAAAGATGATCCATAACTTGGTTAGAAGTTCCACATTCTCACCACTCTCGACGTGAGAAACTTCAATGGATCGATTAGCGAATCATCTTATATTTAAAATCACCAGTTTGTTCTGCTTCTAAAGTGGAAACATTCTTGTTGTTTTTCTCCAAATCTCGATTAGGCTACCTTCCAGCCTTCTCTTTTCCACAGAGGAAAATAAAATAATTCATGCTTTGTCCAATTTTCCTGAACCGTTACAATTAAGATTAGATTAGATTAGATTACTTACAGCGTGGTAACAGGCCCTTCGGCCCAACAAGTCCACACCGCCCCGCCGAAGCGCAACTCACCCTTACATTTACCCCTTACCTAACTCTACGGGCAATTTAACATGGCCAATTCACCTGACCTGCACATCTTTGGACTGTAGGAGGAAACCGGAGCACCCGGAGGAAACCCACGCAGACACGGAGAGAATGTGGAAACTCCACACAGACAGTCACCTGAGGCAGGAATTGAACCCGGGTCTCTGGCGCTGTGAGGCAGCAGTGCTAACCACTGTGCCACCGATTAACATGAATGTGTTTTTTTTGCATTTTACCCAATTCCTCTTTTCTCAATAATAGAAAGCAAAAGGCGTCAAACTCACATGAAAAAATTAACTTACAAATCCATCACTCTTGACTTCACGTGTAATTATAGCATAGAGCTCATCCAGGTTAGGGGGCAGCAGCGATACTGAAGCGCCTACTAGGTCTGCTCTTGGTATATTTAATCCTCGGCGACACTTGGACCACCTAATGTTTATATTTACGGCGTTAAGGAGAAACTGTTCTCCAGTTGATTCGACCAATCTTTTGTCAATTAATAAGATTGACACCGGCCTACGACACTAGTCACAGCATCAATGCGGTAAACTGGCGAATTCACGTCTAAAATATCAAAAACAGGTATCTCTGATTTCCATCCTTTAAGTCTCCGATTCCCCTGCAGAGAGGAGGCTCGTCAGAATGAACCTCCCTCGAATTTCTTGCTATTTGAAACTTAAGTTACCAACGCACGATGATATTGAATATAAAAGAGAAATGCAGATTTGAAAGATCAAAAATAAACAGAAATCGTTGGAGAAACGCGGCAACATCTGTAAATGCCGAGTCCAGGGACCCTTCAAAAAAATTGCTATACAAGATGTGCGGGGAGGGCTTTAGCAATCTGGATTTATTTTTTTCACCACCTTCACAGCTGAATTTTGTGAACAGACGGGGGGTTTAAAAAAAAAGGCTCTAAGGTGCTTTCCGACTCCTCCAGTCGATGCTTTGCTCTGTTCCCGCTCGTGTACCCGCCGTTGTATTTTGAACCACCGTCGCTCGCGGCTCCTCCAATCGCAGCTTCTCCTCCCCTCCCCCATCTCACCGTTGGGGTCCGCCCAGTTTACCCCGCCCACCTAGCACGTGCGGGCCCACAGACTGCCCCCGAATGTATTTGCCGCGTTTTTGTTTGGAGCCGCTCGCGGCGCTACCGTTGCCGTTTGAATGCTCGAGCTCGCAGTTACAGAGGGATAGAGATGTACAGCACGGAAGCAGACCCTTCAGTCCAAACCATCCATGCAGACCAGATACCCAAACCCAATCTAGTCCCACCTGCCAGCACCCAGCCCATATCCCTCCAAACCCTTCCTATTCATATACCCATCCAAACGCCTCTTAAATGTTGCAATTGTACCAGCCTGCACCACATCCTCTGGCAGCTCATTCCACACACGTACCACCCTCTGAGTGAAAAAGTTGCCTCTTAGGTCTCTTTTATAGCTTTCCCCTCTCACCCTAAACCTATGCCCTCTAGTTCTGGACTCCCACGCCCCAGTGAAAAGACTTTGTCCATTTATCCTATCCATGCCCCTCATAATTTTGTAAACCTCTATAAAGTCATCCGTCAAGCTCTGACACTCCAGGGAAAACAGCCCTAGCCTATTCAATCTCTCCCTATAGCTTAAATCCTCCAAACCTGGCAACATCCTTGTAAATCTTTTCTGAACCCTTTCAAGTTTCACAACATCTTTCCGATAGGAAGGAGACCAGCATTGCACACAATATCCAACAGTGGCCTAACCAATGCCCTGTACAGCCGCAACATGACCTCCCAACTCCTGTACTCAATACTCTGACCAATAAAGGAAAGCATACCAAACACCTTCACTATCCTATCTACCTGCGACTCTACTTTCAAGGAGCTATGAACCTGCACTCCAAGATCTCTTTGATCAGCAACACTCCCTAGGACCTTACCATTAAGTGTATAAGTCCTGCTAAGATTTGTTCTCCCGAAATGCAGATAAATACCTAACATTTATCTAAATTAAACTCCATCTGCCACTTCTCAGTCCATTGGCCCATCTGATCAAGATCCCATTGTAATCTGAGGTAACCTTCTTTGCTGTCCACTACACCTCCAATTTTTGTGTCATCAGCAAACATACTAACTATATGTCCTATGCTCACATCCAAGTCATTTCTATAAATGATGAAAAGTAGTGGACCCACCACTGATCCTTGTGGCACTCGCGCCCGAAGTCCGATGTGGTTTTAAAATTAGACAGTGACTACCGACATTGCGAAAGATGTGAGATGCATGGAGAAAATGGGTCAGTTTAAATTTGAAAATGGAAAATATCTGAGCGTGTCTGCTCCGGTTGTCAAGCGTCTATCTATTCTGACCTCATTTTATATCATGGGATTAGAATGAGTAGATTCTGAATGAAGTGATTTTTAACTGAACATCAAATAGAGCAAAAACAGAAATTGCTGCAAAAGCTCAGCAGGTCTGACAGCATATGTTGACACAAATCGAGAGTTTGTATTACCCTTGCTCAGAGCTGATGGTAGCTAAGAACGATTTTTTTGCAGAAGACAGGGGCATGATGCAGAAGATAGAGATAACTTGACATCTCTATCTCTATTTTGGGGATAGACTGGCTTCCAATATTCACTACAAACCCACCGACCCACAGTTATTTTGACTACATATCCTCACATCCTGCTCCATTCTCTCAATTAGTCCCATCTCCATCACATCTTTGAAAAAGGGGCTTATGAAATGTCCACCTTCTTCCTCAAACGAGGATTCCCCAGCACCATAGTTTACAGGGCCCTCAGTCATCTCCCACATTTCAGCCCTCAGCCCCTTTCTTCCCTCAACAATGATTGGGCCCCCCGACACTTCACCTACCATTCCACCTGCAATAACATCCAGAGGTGGCCATTTCGCTGGAGCACTGCAGCAACCATGAGACAGAGATTTTGGCCAGGGAACTAGGTGGTGTGTTGAAGTGTCTGGCAACTGGAAGTTCAGGGTCCTTTTTGCAGACATAACATAGGTATTCTGTGAAATGGACAACCAGTCTGTGCTTAGTTTCGCAATGTAGAGACCACGTTGTGAACAGCAAAAGAAGTGGACTAGTTTGAGTGTCGTACAGCTTCACCAGCAGGATGACAGAACTAGACACATATTCTACTCCCCTCCCTTGTCAGCCTTCTGGAAGGAATATACTCTCTGGCACACCCTGGTCCATTCCTCCTTCTCTCCCAACATCTCCCACAACTTCATGGCATCTTCCCCTGCCAACACAGAAGGCGTAACACCTGCCTGTTTATTTGCTTCCTCATCGGTATCCAAGAAACCAAACACACATTCCAGGTGAAGCAGTGCTTTACATGCACTTCACTCAAACTGCATTTGCTGTTCACAACATGGTCTCTACATTGTGGAAACGAAGTATAGGCTGAGTGTCCATTCCACAGAATACCTGTCTGCAAAAAGAACCCTGAGCTTCCACTTGCCAGCTACGTAAACACACCATCTAGTTCCCTGGCCAAAATCTCTGTTCAATGCTTGCTGCAGTGCTCCAGCAAATTTGGAAGAACAGCACCTCATATTCCCCTTGGGAACTCTACAGCCTTGTGGACTCAATATCAAGTTCAACAATTTTAGAGCTTTGAGGTAGCTTCTTCCATGCCCTTACCCCAAACTCCACACACCAGACCTTGTTATCACATAGACTGCTGTTACTCACAACCCATTGTTAGCCAGTTATAGTTCCCAATAGTTGCTATTCATTCTCCTAGGCTGATCGTTATCCACTCTTTTGTCAGTCCAGCTATTAAGTTAAAAAATCACACAGCGCAGTTATAGTCCCAACAGGTTTATTTGGAAGTACAAGTTTTCGGAGCGCTGCTCTTTCAGGTGGAGTAGGATCATAGGATACAGAATTTATAGCAAAAGGTCATAATGTCATACCTTGAATACTGAACAAACCTAAATTGCTGTTAAGTCTTTCATCTTTTAGAATGGGTTACAGGTTTAGATTCATTAATATGTAAATCCCAGAACTTCTTTCAAGTCACATTCCTGAGATAACGTAAGGTTTTATTAAAAAAAGGTGACATCTCAGCTAAGACAATGTATTAAAAGTGAGGTTAGAGTCTGTATGTATTCCAATCTTGAGTCAGTCTAGTTCAATTTCCAAAGTAGGAATTTATAAAATGTCACATGGATTATAAAAAATATTGACTGCCTACAGATTGTGTGCTTTTTGAACAAAATAGGTTACAAAATACATAATATATCGTATCAGTGTATGACACTATGATCTTTTGCTATAAATTCTGTATCCTATGATCGTACACCAGTAGCTACCTGACGAAGGAGCAAAAGCTTGTACGCCCAAATAAACCTATTGGACTATAACCTGGTGTTGTGTGATTTTTAACTTTGTCCATCCCATTCCAACACCGGCACCTCCACATCAGTCCAACTATTCTTCTCTCTCTTTGGCCCTATGTCCACCCATTGTTTACTCATTAAACCCTCCCACCACCCTTCTGCATTAAAATCAACTTTTTCTTAGCTACTGTCAATTCTAACAAAGGGTCAGTGGACCCGAAAGGTTAACTCTAATTTATTTCCACAGATGCTGCCATACCTGCTGAGCTCAATAAGCTGTTTTTGTTAATGATTTCCAGCATCTGCAGTTCTTTCAATTTTTACCAAATAGAACAAACTAGAAAGACACATGATAATTTCTTCACTTGTGACATTTTTGGTAGAAGCTGCCTCAAGAATTGATGTTTTCAGTCATCAGTATAGTGTACCTTATGAAGCTGCCTCATCCCAGAATAATTTGATTAGCTACATGTCCATCATTTCATGATGCTAGAAGATTAACAGAAACAATAAAATAATATTTGAAACAATTGGAAAGGGCATTTGGGATAAACATGTCTTTCTGTGTCTCCAATCATCATGAGCAGGAGAAGGATTTTTAAAAATTGAGAAAGTAATGTCTGGGCAGGTCTGTGTTTGCACACAAGTGACAAAGTGAGTCCAGAAAAATAAATTTCATTTCTTTGGTGATTACTGAAACTAAGTCATTGACATGCAGCATAGAAGTAATCAGTCTGCCTAGTGTATATTTGCCAGTTCATTTGATCCTATTAACCCTGGCCTTTTAAATATTTGTTTTTGATTATTTATTTACTTTTTGCTATCTGTTATGTATTCTGCTTGTCATTTTTGATGGGACATTCCATATGCTAACAAAACTTTGCTTAAAAATGCTCCCAATTTTCCCATTGTTAATTATCTTGGTTTTATGTGTTCTGGTTACCAATCCAGCAATTTCATTTTTCTTATTTGCTTTATGAAAAGTCTGGATAATCATGTAACATGATAGACTATTCATTTCTCATAATCTTCTTTGCTGTAATTGAAAGAAACCTAGTTTTTCTATCTGTCCTTTTATATAATCCCCACCTGATTCAGAATCAATTACCTTCGTGCAGTCCAGGGATTTAAATGGAGACTCCTAAATAAATTGTAGGTGTTTATCCTTGATTTGGGCTTCAGTGTTCCATCTCCTTTCAGCTAATTCACAGAGTTGAGTCAGAGGAGTTCTGGAGCGGCATGGTGGCTCAGTGGTTAGCACTGCTGCCTCACGGCACCAGGGTCCCAGATTCGATTTCAGCCTTGGGCAACTGTCTGTGTAGAGTTTGCACATTCTCCCCGTGTCTGCGTGGGTTTCCTCTGGGTGCTCTGGTTTCTTCCCACACCAGAGATGTGCAGGTCAGGTGAATTGGCTGTGCCAATAGTAATTGCCCATAGTGTTAGGTGCATTAGTCAGAGGGAAATGGGACTGGGTGGTATACTCTTCGGAGGGTCGGTGTGGGCTTGTTGGGCCAAAGGGCCTGTTTCCACACTTTGTAGGGAATCTAATCTAATCCAACCTTTATAATGAGACCAATGGCGGTTTTGCTTGGAGTACATTATACAGATTTTAAGAGTGTAGACAGTGGACAAATGGGCAATAAATATTCTATATTGGCCCTGTGAGCATTCTTGATTTTGTGTGTTGAAATTAGAACATGTTCTAAATATGTTTATTTGGTTCCTAATTTCACCTTCCATTCTTATGAAGTTACAGTGCAGCTATCCATGATCTTAACCATGACTCAGAAGATGTTAACTTCACTGGTTTGAACCCATAATGGATGCTCAAAATCAAAGGCCTTGTGAACTGGAGCCTTATTACGTGGATCAGGTTAGTGCATTGTGTGGAATATGTGAACGTGGGGTCTGTTAGCTCAGTGGGCTGGATGGCAGGTTTACATTGCAGAGTGACACTAACCACGTGAGATTAGTTCCAACACCAGCTGAGGTTACCATGATAGAGCCTCCTTCTCAATCTTTCCCCTGTTTTGACTTTTTATATAGATGGGAAGGAGGGTTCACTAATTACCTTGACACTTGCTGGTCTTAACAGATTTACTATCTTTAAGTTCATGATCTGTCTGCTTTCTAATTGAATAGGCTGAGGTTGAGAGCTATTCCTGCTCCCCTGTGATCTGGCAAAATAATAAGGGAATGGTAGTAGAGGCAAGGTTATGCCAACTTTCATTTAACAATTGGACAAATCTGTATCTTTTCCTTGTTTTTCACTGGAATGTGTGTGATCTCCACTTGGCAACATGTTGTTTTCAGTAAGTGATTTAATATTTTCAAAGGAAAATATTAAAATCACTGTCATAGAGTCATACAGCATGGAAATAAACCCTCCAGTCCAGCCATTCCATGCCAAAAGTAATCCCAAACTAAACTAGTCCCACCTGCCTGCTGCTGGCCATATTCCCTCCAAAACTTTCCTATTCATGTGTCTATCCAAATGTTTTTAAAACATTGTAATTCTACATGCATCCACCATTTCCTCAGCAAGTTCATTCCACATGTGAACTGCCCTCTGTTAAAAAAAAATGCCTGTTATGTCTTTTTGAAATCTCTGTCCTCTCACCTTCAAAATATGTCCCGTGGTCTTGAACTTCCCCATCTTAGGGAAAATACAACTGCTATCAACTCTATCTAAATATCTCTTGTATTTTATAAACTTCTATCAGGTCACCACTCAACTTCCTATGCCACAGTGAAGAAAGTCCCAGCCTTTCTTTAAGACTCAAACCTTCCATACCTGGCAACATCCTGGTAGATCTCTTCTGAACCTTCTCCAGCTTGATAATATCCTTCCTGTAACTGGGTGACCAGAACTAGACACAGTATTCCAAAAGAGGCCTGACCAATGTCCCGTATAATCTCAACATAATGTCCCAACTCCGATATTCAAAGGACTGAGCAATGAAGGCAAGTGTGCCAAACACCTTTTTAACCACACTGTCTATATGTGACACAAACTTTAAAGAATTACATACCTGCACCCCTAGGGCCTTCTGTTCTACAACATTATCCAAGGCCATACCATTAATTGTATAACCCTTGGACTAACAGAAGAGACACAACAAACAGTGAGACAAAGTATCGTACATCTGATAACAAGGAAAAGACAAACACATAACCTCAACACCAAGGAGAGGGAAGCACTGAAATCACTAAGAAACAATAAGAACATAATCATACTACCAGCAGACAAAGGCAGAATGACGGTCATCCTGGACAAAGCAGACTACATCCAAAAAGCACAACAACTACTTACAGATACCAACACCTACCAAAAGAGGGAGTTTGACCCCACCCCACAGCTCACCAATAGGATAAACAACACACTGAAGAACCTACAAAAAAACGGACAGATAATCAGGTTTGACCTACAAAGAATGAAACCTGAAATCAACAACACTCCCAGATTCTATGGACTACCTAAAGTGCACAAACCAGACATCCCACTCAGACCCATAGTATCACTACCAGGGACACCATCACATAAACTGGCTAAAGAACTACAGCAGAAACTGAAACACCTGATCAGCGGATCCAGACACTCTATACAATCAACACAGGAATTCTTGGACATCATCAGAAATATATATATAGACAAGGAAGAAACCATGGTCTTATTCGCTGTAACAGCACTGTTCATCTCTATCGACAAAACCCTAGCCAGAGAAACAATAGCCAACCTGCTGGACATACAGAACAGACAACAGGACGTTGAACCTATCAACAAAGACGGCATACTCAAACAACTGGACCTGTGCCTCACAACACACTTCACATTCAACAACCAAATATATGAATAAATCAACGCCACACCCATGGGCTCACCCATCTCTGGACTCATAGCAGAAGCGGTAATGCAAAGATTAGAACAAACAGTCTTACCGCAAATTCAACCCAAACTCTGGGTCAGATATGTGGATGACACCTTTGTAACCATTAAAAACACAGAAAACGAGAACACACACCGGATCATCAACGCCACACTCACAGGAATCCGATTCACTAGAGAGGAAGAAAAGGACAACCAACTCCCATTCCTAGACGTGATGGTACAGAGAACACCGAACGGAGAATTCACCACAAAGGTATACAGGAAAGCCATGCACACAGACCAAGTCCTGAACTACGAAAGCAACCACCCCGACACACACAAAAGAAGTTGCATCAAGACACTATTCAAAAAGGCAACAACACACTGCAGTACACCAGACTGCAAAAAGAGGAAGAAGAACACCTATACAATGTATTCGCCAAAAACGGATACCCGCGTAATTTCATCAACAGATGCCTAAGGGAAAGACAACGGAACGAGGACGTGCCACAACCGAAAGGACTAGCCACACTACCATACATCAAGAGCATTTCCGAACTGACAGCCAGACTACTGCGATCACTAGGACTCATAACAGCACACAAACCAACAGCCACTCTCAGACAACAACTCACCACAATGAAGGACCCGATACCCAGCATGAGCAAAACCAATGTAGTGTACAAAATCCCATGCAAGGACTGCACAAAACACTACATAGGACAAACAGGAAGACAGCTAAGGATCCGCATCCATGAACACCAACTAGCCACGAAACGACACGACCAGCTATCCTTAGTAGCCACACACGCAGATGACAAGCAACATGAATTCGACTGGGACAACACTACTATTATAGGACAAGCCAAACAGAGAACAGCCAGGGAATTCCTAGAGGCATGGCACTCATCCACAGATTCAATCAATAAGCACATCGACCTGGACCCAATATACCGGCCACTGCAATGGACAGCTGGAACTGACAACCAGCAGCGGCAGATTCAAACCACTACAAATGCCGGGGGAAAGATCACAGAAACGCTTCACAGGAGGCTCCCAAACACTGAGCATGTCACCTAGACAGGGGATGAAACGTCTGCAACACAAATTCCCAGCTCGGTGAACAGAACCACAACAACTTTTCTATTATATACTACATATAATGGTCCAGAAATGTATATGCAAGGGAAAATATATCTTTGAGAGATTTGCATGTTACTCAATTCACTTAAGGTAATTTTATGGCAAACTTTGTGCTATGATAATTATAGTTCTTCTGAAGTATTATTTTGCATTGCCTTTAGGCCCCAGCCACTGTGTATTACATCCCCAACTTTATCACTGCTTCAGAAGAAGACTATCTGCTACAGCAGGTATGTTACTGCATTTTGATTCTCCAACAATGACAAACAAAACTAAACTTAATAAAATTAACTGATATTGATGAATGCAAAGAGACATTTGTATAATCTGTCTTATTTCACATTGTTGACAAAACTCATGATTCCCTCCGGCACCAAACCTCAGTAGGGTTGGCAGGATGGTTAACCTTTTAAGGACTGTTCTCACTTAGTGTCATACATGCGCTTACCAGGAGGTTCCCGAGAATAAAAATATGATCCCCTTAAGTATACTGAGGCTGTTGTAATTTCCTTACGGCCATAGTATTTGAGAACAAACAAAAATTTGCAAAATCCACAAATTTATCTTGTTAACTTTCATATTTCATCAAAATATAATTAATTGATGCAGAGAGAAAATGTAAGACAGTGTGTTGATAATATTTGTCCTAGTACTGATTTTACTGGGGTTTCTCTTAAATTTCTCTTAAAATCCTTTCTGGATTTTATTATTTTTACCCTGTGGTAAATGACAAACAAAAAAAAACTTACTTGAACTAGCAAATGTCCCGCATTCCTTATTCTTGTTCTGACGCTGTATGATGAGTTAGCCAAAGGAAAAGGCCTCCGAATAGTTCCAGAGATTTAGGGGAAAGGATAGCAAAGATGATTCTCGATAGGAGTGAGAGTGACAGGGTAGTTGTCATGGGGACTTCAACTTTCCAAATATTGACTGGAAATACTTTAGTTCAAGTACTTTAGACGGGTCAGTTTTTATCCATTGTGTGCAGGAGAGTTTTCTGACACAGTATGTAGACACGCCAATTCTGGAAAGTGTGAAAATAGATAAATCCCCTGGGCCGGATCGAATTTATCTTAGGATTCTCTGGGAAGCCAGGGAGGAGTTTGTCAAACTTTTGGCTTTGATCTTTATGTCGTCATTGTCTACAGGAATAGTGCCAGAAGACTGGAGGATAGCAAATGTTGTTCCCTTGCTCAAGAAGAGGAGTAGAGACAATCCTGGTAATTATAGACCAGTGAGCCTTACCTTGGTTGTGGGTAAAGTGTTGGAAAAGTTTATAAGAGATAGGATTTATAATCATCTTGTTAGGAATGAGTTGATTAGGGATAGTCAACATGGTTTTGTGATGGGTAGGTCGTACCTCACAAACCTTATTGAGTTCTTTGAGAAGGTGACCAAACAGGTGGATGAGGATAAAGTGGTTGATGTGGATGTATATGGATTTCTGTAAGGTGTTTGATAAGGTTCCCTATGGTAGGCTAATGCACAAAATACGGAGGCATGGGATTGAGGGTGATTTAGCGGTTTGGATCAGAAATTAGCTAGCTGAAAGAAGTCAGAGAGTGGTGGTTGATGGCAAACGTTCATCCTGGAGTTCAGTTACTGGTGGTGTACTGTAAGGATCTGTTTTGGGTCCACTGCTGTTTTTCATTTTTATAAATGACCTGAATGAGGGCGTAGAAGGATAGGTTAATAAATTTGCGGATGACACTAAGGTCAGTACAGTCGTGGATAGTGCTGAAGGATGTTGTAGGTTACAGAGGGACGTAGATAAACTGCAGAGCTGGACTGAGAAGTGGCAAATGGCGTTTAATGCAGAAAAGTATGAAGTGATTCACTTTGGAAGGAGTAATAGGAATTCAGAGTACTAGGCGAATGGTAAGATTCTTGGTAGTGTAGATGAGCAGAGAGATCTCGGTATCCATGTACATAGATCCTTCAAAGTTGCCAGCCAGGTTGATAGGGTTGTTAAGAAGGTATACAGTGTGTTAGCTTTTATTAATAGAGGGATCAAGTTTCAGAACCATGAGGTCATACTGCAGCTGTACAAAACTCTGCTGCACCTGCACTTTGAGTATTGTGTGCAGTTCTGGTCACCGCATTATAGGAAGGATGTGAAAGCTTTGGAAAAAGTTCAGAGGAGATTTACTAGGATGTTGCCTGGTATGGCCTTATGAGGGAAGGTCTTACGAGGAAAGGTTGAGGGACATGAGGCTGTTTTCATTAGAGACTTAATTGAAACATATAAGATAATCAGAGGGTTAGATCGGGTGGACAATGAGAGCCTTATTCCTCGGATGGTGATGACTACCACAAGGGGGCATAGCTTCAAATTGAGGGGTGATAGGTATAGGTCAGATGTCACAGGTAGTTTCTTTACTCAGAGAGTAGTAGGGGCGTGGAACGGACTGCCTCCAATACTTGTAAACCTGCCAACTGTACGGGCATTTAAATGGTCATTGGATAGACGTATGGACGAGAATGGAACAGTCTAGATTAAATGGGTTTCAGATTGGTTTCACGGTCAGTGCAACATTGAGGGCCAAAGGGCCTATTCTGCATTGTAATGTTCTATTAACCTCAACTGGTTTGAAATAACCTATAGCTGTGGGAAAAAAACTGACCATCTAAGAAGAAAGACAGCGTGGAATCTTTTTACACAGTTTTGATTAATGTAGAGAATAGGTGCATTATATAAATAAGCATTTTGTATTGTGATATTGTCACTCCCAAATTATTTGGATGACTTGATAAGTTGAAAACCTTGCGCTTTTCACTATCTTCATCTGTGACTTTCAGGTTTACAATTCACCGAAACCCAAGTGGACTCAATTATCAGGAAGGAGGCTGCAGAACTGGGGTGAGTATAGACCTGTGTGATGTGAGCAAGTGTGCATAAAACCCTCCTTTATTATATATGGAAGTGGGAGTAATATCAAAAGGTGTGGAAGCATGATGGAATTTGATATATTAATCCTTTTTCGACATAACAAGATGCATTATGCCCTTGCATTGGAATTTATGAAAATAATTGTAAGTGTAACATAGGTGCGCACATTGACTGTTGGGTGCAATTCATATGAAGAGGACTATGCTTAAAGGTGACTTTAACTGTTACTGTAAAGCCTGATTAATGTAATTACCCCTTGAAGGGTGTCACTTGATTCACAAATAGAGCTTGCATGCTTAGACAGGAATAAACACTTACACTGTTAAGTCCACATGTAATTGGAGCCATTTTCCATTTACAATTCACATGAATATGGAAAACAACGCAGGTTGCACTTGGAACAATGGGTAGCAAGCTCAGCCTGATAATTAAATTCCCCTTGAACCTCCATGTTTGCTTCTTCCTTGCACTCCGTGGCAAGCCCATCAATACTGAGCTTCCACACACTTTTGAATTTCAGCATCACCTTCTAATGATATCTCCTGATTCACAGACCCACAACCTAATCGTACCAAACATTGCGCTGCATTGTCCCACTGTTAATACCAGGGTGGTCGTGACCATCAATAACCCAACCCCATGAAATAACTGCACAAAGCTGGTATCCCATCACCAGGTCAACCTTTATTTATTTGTGCATAAAGCACTAGCTGTAACTAACCAGCTTGGAGTCAGTCCCCTGAACTGAGGAGATTCTAAATCTCCTGGTTATATTGGTCAGCCAGGGCTCTCTTGACTGGGGTTGTTAACCTGAGCCAATCAAGGATCTTGTTGTCAACAAGATCCAGCTGATTCCAATCACTACATCCCTCCCCCACTAAGTCTGGGGATGTAGACCTGGTCTTTCTCTTGTAGCCTTTCTTGCAACATTTTCATCCCAGATTTGGTTCTTCTGACTCGGGCGGTGTGTACGACCATAGCCTGTCTCTTGTGTCAGGAGTGTCCTGGGAGAGTTTCCTCCTCTTCTTCCAGCAGTAACGCTATCAAGGCTGCATCCATCTCAGTCATGGGACTGACCTTGCATCAGCTTTTCTTTGTGCCCATACAGGGCCATTTTCATGGTTCCATCACCAAACTTCTTCCCCTGAATTAAGTTGTTTCTCTCACTTGGAGGAGGCATGTGGCCGACATTGATGTTCCTGTTGCTGTTACCCCCCTACAAGGTCTGGAAATATCAGGTTTAACCTGGGAGAGTCTTCTTCCCATTGGCAACTCTGTTGGAGCTATCCCTGTTGTTGCGTGTGGAGTGGTCCTATAATCAAACAGGAATGGGACAGTTTGGTATCAAGTGACACTGTAGGCTGCTTATTTAAACCTGCCTTCAACATTTGGACAGCTCTTTGCACCAGACCACTGGACAGTGGATACTATGGAGCTGTCCTTATGTGCAGAATGCCATTTGATTTTAGGAAATATTCGAATTCTGTGCTGGTAAGTGATGTCCCATTGTCTGTGACTAATACTTGCAGGAGACCATGTAGTCGGATGACCCAGAGCTATAAAGAAAATCCAGGTATGACTTCTACAAAGTCATCAGTGATGCCAAAGGCAGTACCAGACAAATATAAAGGCCTAGATCAACCATACTACTCCTGCCACCTGTGGCAAGGCCTAAACAACATTACGGGATGCAAAATGAAGCAGAGCAAGATAGCGAACAAAGATACATCCCTCCCTGATGTGTTCAATGCTTTCTATGCTCAGTTCAAATAGAATGCCTGCAGTGTGGTGCAACCTTCCCCGACAGCCCTGGATGCACCTGTGCCAACTGTCACTGCTGCAAACGTCAGATTGGTCTTCTTGGGAGTCAACCCAAGGAAAGCGATGGGCCGGATGGAGTCCCCAGCCAAGCACTCATATCTTGTATGGACCAACTGGCGGAGGTATTCACCAACATCTTTGACCTCTTATTCCAACAAGCTGAATTCCCCATCTACTTCAAGAATACCACCATCATCCCAATACCTAAGAAAGCATATGCATCGTGCCTTAATGACTACTGCCCTGTACACACATGATTGTTGCCGAATTCCAAACAAATGCCATCTACAAGTTTGCTGATGATACCACTGTGGTAGGATGGGTATCAAATAATGACGGGTCAGAATGCATAAAGGAGAAAGAGGGCTTGGTGACATGGTGCTATGAGAACAACCTCCTTCTCAACATCAGCAAAACGAAAGAACTGATTGTTAACTTCAGAAAGAAGGGAGAACATGCCCCCATCTGCATCAATAGAGCTGAGGTTGAGAGCATGGAGAGTGTAAGTTCCTAGGAGTGACAATAACCAACAACCTGTCCTGGACTTTCCACGTAGGTGCAACGATCAAGAAGGCACAACAACACCTCTTCATCCTTAGCTCAGGAAATTTGGCATATCCACAAGTGCCCTCACCAACTTTTGCAGCTGCACCACTGAAAGCATATTGTCCGAGTACATAATGGCCTGTTATGGCAACTTCTGTGCCCAGCACCGTAAAAAGCTACAGAAGGTTATGTGAACAGCCCAGACCATCATGGAAGCCAACCTTCCATCCACGGACTCCATTTATACAGCCCGTTGCCCTGGAAAGGCTGCCAACATCCTCCAAGACCCAACACACCCCAGCAATGCTCTCCTACAACCTCTTCCGTCAGACAGAAGTTGCAGAAACTTGAACACACACACCAGCAAGTTCAAAAACAGCTTCTTCCCTGCCATTATTAGACTGACAAAAGGACTGTAAATAATGCTGATCTTACTAGGCAAGATCAACATCAGTAAGATCTGTGCAATGTTTTGTCTGTATACCTCTATCCAAGTGTTTTGTTCACCCCATGATCTGTATGTCCTTGCTTGCTATGAGCTGCGTGTACTGCTCGTAAACAAAGCTTTTCACTGTACTTAGGTACATGTGACAATAAATCAATCAATCAAAGTGTAATGCTGCTGCCAGGACAGTGAAAGGTATTAGTGCCTTCTAGAATGCAGGATTGAAATGCAGAACTGTATTGCAAGTGGGGTTGTAACGTGTCATGAAGATGTAGTGATAGTAGTGCATGTCCTATGCCACCCTCACAGACAAGGTGTGCGGGCGGTTACTGCCCAAGGAGCATTGCCATGAAATGTGGTGATTGCTGTCCAAGATGAAGCTCCAGAGGAACAAGCAGTGAGCTGAGGTTGCCAGGTACCCGTTCTGACTTCCATGTCATGAATTCTGACTGTCTAGTTTATCTCTGGCATGTGGGAGAATTGGAAATTGCACATCAGTTTAGTGAGATTGGGTAGTAATGGCAAGCTAATGCATGCAAAGAGACTTCTTGGCACTCACCAGCAGGATTCTCATCTAGCTGTTCAAATTTTAATAGCAGTATCAGTTTTGCTTTTCTCAATATTGAGAAACAAATTTCTACCAACCTTGCCATATTTTCCCAACTAATTCACCAATATCCACATCATTCAGGGGCTAGGAAGATTCCATCTTATGTTTAAGCTATGATGGTGAGAGTTATAGAATTTAGATGATGCAATGTTGTTATAGAATTTGATCTGTAAGTAATGAGTAAGTGCCTTTGGAGAATGAGGAAGAAAATAATGTATGAAAATTGAAGTTGCTGGAAAGGCTCAACTCAGATCTGAGTTGAATTTTTCCAGCAATATTTGTTTTCATTTCTGATTTCCAGCATCCACAATTCTTTCCATTTTTATATGAAAATTGAATTTTGTACAATTGTGGTTATTGTTAGTCAGTTTTCCTGATCTCTTGCAGGTGGTTTACCTCACTCAAGGGGAATGCTTGCTGATAAGCTGCCCGACTGGCTGGCTAAATATGCCCAGAAAATTTCAGCCCTGGGACCTTTTGCAGGACAAGTTGCTAATCATGTGTTGGTTAATGAGTACAATCCTGGTGAAGGAATAATGGTACTGGTATAATACAATAATAATTGGCTTTTATTGAACAATGATAATAATTATAGTTTGTCTGAATCCCTTAAGTTTAATTATTATAAATAGACCAGTAACACTGCTCAATAAAACAATTCAGGGAATGCAGATGATGCTGGAAAGTATCTGCCATCTATCTTTTTCCACTCTTATACTCTTGTACTTGCTTTCTCTTTTACACTCTGTGTTTCTCTCCAGCTCTCTTTTTCCATCCTCTATCATTTCATGCTCATTTTGCTCTTTTATTTTTAATTTATTTCTGTTATCTCTGCTGGTTTATTTCTTCCTTAATATCTCTCATACTGACTCATTTTCTTTGTTAATTTAATTGTGAAACTTCTTGGAAGAATTTACTTTGAAAGTGCTGTATAAATGCAAACTGCTGGCAAATTACTCTTCATTCTCTTGTTCTCTCCAGTCTCCACCTATCTCATTCTCCTCCCCTTCACGCTTCTGTTCACAGCATTATAAATAAAAATTTAAGATGTAATCTAAATATTGGACAGAGTATTAAATTTAGTTTTAAGAAAAGCACTGATTAACATTAGCTATTTTACCTGACAGCCTTTGGAACATTCTTCTATATTAAAGGTGTGACACAAATGCAAAGTTTTATCATGACAAGTAAGCATAACAATCCTTGTTCAAATCATCAAGCTGTCAATTGAAATCAGACTCTTGTCTTTATAGCCTCATGAGGATGGGCCTTTATACTTTCCAACAGTTACCACTATCAGCCTTGGCTCTCAAACTCTATTAGATTTCTATCATCCCATTGAAAGAGGGGATGAAGAGGTGAAGGTTAGTAATTTTAATTCTGATTTATACAGTATTGACATGTTTTTAATTAATGCAAAGACATTTATGTTTTTTCAAATTCCATTTCCCATTGATTGGAGTTCATGACAAGAGTGTTGTTGGGGGAATTGTGCAACATGACTCAATGAATGGAAAAGGAGTATGAAGGTTCTTCTAGAAAAATGTATCTGCTGGTTACCTCTGATGGTATAATTAATGATGGATTGCACTGATGTTGTAGCCATCATCTTGGCTGTAAATAGGAGAATTCTCAGCCCATTTCTACTGCACAGCTATCATTTTCGTCATTGCTGGCCTGAGCAGATGTTGCCCAGTATGGGGAAGCCCTGGCTGGAAAGTGAAAACAAAACATTTATGAAAACTCCATGGATAAAGTCAATCTTCTGTTCAGTCTAGCTGTGACAATAAAGTGATTAATGTATTTTACGTAAAGGTAGGATATCAGCATAATCAGATACATGCAACAGAGATATAATAAGGGCTAAATCACTTGCTTCTTGAATTACCCAAGATAACCCACAGAAGTACCAGTCTGAACGTTTATTTAAATATAAAATGGATGTCAAAGAAGCATTACTTAGCCAATCATGTCAGTACTGGTTCCAATGCTTCATCTAGAGCTTGGAAATTTATTTCTCAGCTCTTTTTCTGAATTCTTTTCCAGTCTTTAAAATACTTATTCAGTTTTGTTTTAAATGGTGCTTATCATTTTCCCTGTACAGCCAGTTGTGAAACATGACATGTTCTATTAACTTTCAACATGTAAAATATTTTTCAAACACCCAATTTTTTTTACAATTGCTTGAGTAAAGCAGGAAGTAGATTGTTTGTTGAAGAAATATTGCTGTCCCATTTAAAGAGAGACCTGAGTTGTTCATCTCTTGCCTCCGCATCTCTCTTGACAACTTTGACTCTTTTTGACTGTCATGTGTGATATCATGAGCTGCCTTCTTGAATGTTCCTCCAAGTTGCATCCCTTTGATTGAATGTCAGCAATTCTTTTCATTCACTTTTTATTGAGGGCTGTTACACTACCTAGCATCTTTCTTGAGGACCATTAGACAAAGCTTTCAGCAATAGATGGACTGAATTAGGAACATAGTTGGAAAATGTGTTGAAGTGTAAGCAAACGGTTTTGGTGATAAGGCAAATGTGAGATTGGAAGCTCAAGTCAGCATGAAGGATGCCAAAGTTCTGAACAGTCTGATTCAGCTTTACTGTGGCCAGAGAAAACGATCAAGCCTTTGGCTAGAAAGTTATGTTTGTGGTGGTGTGAGAAGACACTGCCTTCAGACTTTTCAATCTTTAATTGGAAGAAACTTCTCATTCAAAACTAGCTGTTAGATGAGCAGATGACAAATTGGAGACCGTGGAGGGATTGAGTGAAGTAGTGATAAGCTGGTGTGCATATCAATGAGCAAATTAATCTGTCATTACTTTTGGGTGGGAGCAGAAGTAGGTCATTAAGCCCTCTGAGTCTGCTCTGCCAGTCTATGAGATCATTGCTAATTTGATAATTCTCAACTCCACTTTCCTGCCTTTTCCTCATTCCACTGGATTTATTTGCTGTTTAAAAAGTTCTATCTATCTCATGCTCAATGACCCAGCCTCAATGACCTTTTAAATAATTCTACAGATTCATTACCCTCAGAGAAGAAATTCTTTCTCATCTCTGACTTAAAGCTGCAACCTCTTATTGTGACACTATACCTCATGTCCTAGACTTTCTCACAAGGGCAAACAACCTTTCCGCATCTACCCTGTAAAGTCTCCTAAGAATCTTGTATGCTTCAACAGGTCATTTTTCATTCTCATTCTTCTAAGTTCCAGTGAGTACAGGCCCAACACAGTCAATCTCTTCTCAAAAAAACTCAATCAAGTTGGTGAGTTATGATTTTCCCCACGCAAACCCAGGCTGCCTGTAACTAACAAGTCAATTTGGTTCCAAATGTGAATAAATCCTGTCTCTCAATATCTGCTCCAGCAGCTTCCCCATCACTGACATCAGCCTTACTGGTTTGTAATTAACTGAATTATCTTGGTTTCCCTCCTTAAACAAAGGAACAACATTGGCCCATTCTCCATTCCTCTGGAATTTCACCTGAGAGCAGACTGGACGTAAAGATATCTGTTAAGATACCAACTATTTGCTTCCTTGCTTCCCACTGTTGCCTGGGATAGATCCTACTCAATGACCCTGTGATTCCATTTGGCCCTATGGACTTATCTACCTTAATGCATTTCAAGATACCCAACACTTCCTACTTCATTATGCTGACTTACCTGAGAGTATTCACACGCCTTTCCCTAACCATAACATCTCATTACTCATTAAGGACTTTACCCATTTCCTCTGGCTCCACATATAACCTCTCTTCTTTATCCTTGAGTGGGCCTACTCTTTCCCTAGTTTAGATTAGATTAGATTCCCTACAGTGTGGAAACATGCCCTTTGGCCCAACCAGTCCACACCAACCCAGACCCATTTCCCTCTGACTAATGCACCTAACACAAGGGGCAACTTAGCATGGCTATTTACCTGACCTGCACATGTTTGGATTGTCGGAGGAAATCGGAGCACCCGGAGGAAACCCACGCAGACACAGGGAGAATGTGCAAACTCCACACAGGTAGTCGCCCGAGGCTGGAATCGAATCTGGGACCCTGGTGCTGTGAGGCAGCAGTGCTAACCACTGAGCCACCATGTCGCCCCTTACCTTCTTTCTTCTAATATATGTGTAAAATACCTTGGGATTCTCCTTAACACAGCTGGCCAAGAACATTTCATAGCCCCATTTAACCCCCCTAACTCCCCATTTGAGCTCCTTTCTACTTCTGTCTTCTTTAAGGACTTTATTTTTAGTTGCAAGGACCTTAGGTATGCTTCCCTTTTTTAATTCAGTTGATAATTACCCCTATCATCCGTGGTTCCCAAATCCTGCACTCTAATCAACCGGTCCTTAAAAGACTCCCAAATGTCAGATGTTGATTTACTCTCAAACAACCTCTCCCAATCCACATTCTCCAATTCTTGCCTAATTTGCTTATAGTTAGCTTTCCAACAATTTAATACCTTCATACAAGGTCCAGCCTTGTCCTTATGTGTAAATATCCAAAAATGTGATCACTATTCCCAAAATGCATTCCTACCAACACCCTCCCCCCCTCCCACTGAAACTTTGATCGCCTGGCTGTGTTCATTTCCCAACACCAGTGGCAGTTTGGCCTCTTTCTCATTCGACTATCTACATATGGTTTCAAAAAAGCCCTCCTGGACATAGTTAACAAATTGAAGTTCACTTGTAAACTTTCCTACTTGTCATAGTTTAGCCATTGGTTCAGGTGAATTTATTAAAAAAAAGGCCAAGTTGATCTCAGATTTCATTGTTCATTCAGTTGGGATTTCTATCTGGATTCTCTGAAATTTTGTGCCTTTGAAGAGAATAAAGTTCTCATGAATTAGAGTGTTGCTGCTCACGATACTGCCTCATATATGAATTTATCAGTTTGATGAAACACTGATACCAGTAGAACCAGATATGTGTCCAAAAGAAAGTCAGTCCATTAGCAGAGGTAGGAGAACGTCAGGACTGCAGATGCAGGACATTCCTGATGAAGAGGGTATGCTCGAAACATCGACTCTCCTGCTCCTCGGATGCTGCCCGACCAGCTGTGCTTTTCCAGCACTACACTTTTGACTCATTGGGAGAAGTAGGAGAAGATTGCAGGGGGAAAAGAAATAGACAATAAGTTTCCTTCACATTGCATCTTACATTATTCCTCCACCATCTTTTTCCAGGTTTATTCTCCTCAGACCGAAGAAACCCGTTATCTTCTGTCTCTTCTTCTTGAACCACGTAGCCTTCTGATGCTGCAAGATGACATGTATGTGAAGTATCTGCATGGCATCAGGCCAGTGAGAGAGGACATTGTCACAGAGAAGGTTGCCAACCTAAAATCATGTAATGCAAAACTTGGAGCGGTTTTAAAAAGAACTACAAGAATATCCCTGACTATTCGTTATGTACCAAAGGTTTTAAAAACCAAGATATTGCTGGGGAGGAAGTAATGGCATTTTTTTTCATTTAAATAGATTGTAGTACCATTTTATTTGTCTCCTTCCTGAAAATCTAGCTTATTTCATAGAATATAGTTGGAGATGTACCTCTGTATTGGTACCTCTTTCAATGGATTTTCCTCACACAATAAAAAAAATCCTGTCAGTTTGTTCTGTTATGAAAAGAATCAATATAGTGTGATACTGCTCTTACTATGTCCTGACATCAGTTGCAACATCAGTCCCTGAGTAGTGGCGAGGAGCAAGAATTTTTCCCCCACCTCTTCCGATCTCTATTGCCCCATCCTTCCACCAGTGAAGCCAGTATTAATAACTTTACTGTTAAAATAACTTAGCTCTTCACAGGCTCTTGCTGATCTGTATATTTAAGTTCCATACCAAGCAAGTCTGTGTCTCAGGTGATTCAGGCACTGTTAGAAATTGGTAAAGGAAAAGCTACATACAACTTTCACAATCTTCTGAGTTTTAAAATCAATAAAAGAATGTGTGTATTTTAATGAAATTGCTTTAGCTACTGCTGTACACAGTGCTTGCTTTCTAAATTACAAATTAGGACCTGTTTATTGCATTATGCCATTCAGTAATCAGTTGAAATGAATAAATTCTACATTATTTATTTTGGAAAATATCAGTACTGTTTAAGCTGTGATTACGAACATGGAGTGAATAAATGTAATTTAGTTTAAACTGATTAAATAAACATCATTATTTAAATTTTAAGGTGTTTTGCCCCACCAGCCAATAAACCACTTCTAATCAGTGAGATATGAATTTCCTTTCAGTCGATAACAGGGTTGAAGAGAAAGTTCTGCAGCAGAATGGTCAAAAAAAGGAGTTCCATTCAAGCAAGAGACTCTCCTGGATAGATTCTCTTTCCTGGAAGATTTATCAAAAAAAATTTGAAATTTGTTTGCTGCATTGTGTTAAAACTGGAATTTGGTGTGTTCAGTTCAAGTTGGCATTAAGTTTTAGATTTTCTTTGAAATCCTGACACTCCTGCTTGTCTTATGGTGCCATCTTTAAGATACAGAGAAATGAGCAGATATCTGGGTCATAGGGACACAGGATGGTACAAAGTTCTGTCATTGGACTGTCCATATCAGGTAGTCTTAGTCTACGTGATCGGAACACTACCAAAAATCTCACTGCCTCCAGGACAAGGTAGAAAATTAATTCAACTAATCTTTATTTCTGAACACTGTAAGTAACATTACCTGAAACAAAAACATGTTTCGATATTGGTTAAAGATAATATTTGGTTTGGCTGTGAGTCTCCTTTCAGTAGATTACTGACACTTATGAATTCACCCTAAAAGCTTCAGAATAGGTTTTTGTATGAGAATCCCAGAGCATCCAGACACCATGAGTTTGTACTTCAGGCTGAGTTAAGGCTCTTACAGGAGGGCAAAACATTGAAAAGTAGACATTTTACAGTATTTAGCAAATGAAAAAGAATGATGCATACCTTATCTTAAGAGAGACTTGTGAGATGCTTTCCTATCCATTTGGAACATATTACCAAGAATTGGGAGCCTGCCTTTCTCTGGTTGTCTGTTTTTAAGAAACCACATAATGAGCAGAACACCTAAAAGACTATAAAGTAGGGTTATTTCTGGGTTATTTAAATCCATGGTGATGGAATGCAGAAAAAATCCAGTTGGAACAATAAAGACTGTAATCTGGTATTAATACACAGACAGCTGTGTGCTGGTGATGAAGAAAAAATAATTTTCACCAAGTTAAAGCACAGTTCACTTTATAAATAGCAATGCTTGGCACTACTAAAGATCCACCAGAACAACTGAGCCTTTACTTTGCTTAAATCAGAAGAATTAACAACTCAATTGAAGAAGCAACAAAGCCGTTCAGTGAAACAAGTCCATGATTGTTGAAGGGAGTTGCTGTTCAGACTATTTGTACAGATCAGAAATATAGGGAAACTCTGAGCCAGGAAATGAGTCACCTTGTGGTGCTTGTGCGCCTGTTTTGTTCCATTTCGGGAAATGCATGTGGCAACTTAGAAAACTTGCAAAACGTAAGCTGAAAAAAAAACCTGACAACCCAGAAAAAGGCCTGATTGTCATCATGTGGCTTTGTAACTCAAGCTACTGGTGAACCCAACATTCCTACATAAAAATGTGAAAAGCTGGGTGGATCTAATAGTTGAAGCTGTGTCCTAGGTCGCAAATATCTAGGAGATCTGAGGATTTTCAGTCTTTTAGTGATACTCAAAGAGACCAGCCAGATGGTCATACCAGAGGAATCTAAATATTCACTCTTCACAGTTTACAGGAACTTCATGGTTTATAATAACTAAATAGAAAAATTATGTTCAATGTAAATGGGAGTACAGGATTCTTACCACAGCTAATTTTATTCCACTATTTCATTTTTTTCCACAAAAGCCACAAATCAGCAATTGAAACAAATGATTTTTGAAAGCAGGACCAAAGACAGTATGGCCTCGTCCTTGAAATACTGAACCCTCCTTTTGAATAATATTCCATGATAGTGATTTTGTGGCATTTTAAAAGTGGCAAAATTTATTTTTCAGAAAATAGCTAGAAAAAAGTGTCAAGTTATAATTTCTGAGTGACTAAAGTCTGTTATTTTGAGCAAAGGTAAAGTCACCCAGACCATAGGGCTGCTCTTTCATTAGAGAGAGAGAGACATCTGGTGGTGATTTAACCTGAGGGTCATCATGCCTCAGGTGAGAGGAGAGGCTGAGAAGAAGAACCGAACTACAAAGATATTTTTGATGAAGCAAGTATAGTTTTGAAATTTTTAAAGTGCTTCATGGTAACCTCATCCAGTGCAGGAATTGAACCCACACTTTTGGTGTCATTCTGCATTGCAAACCAACTATCCAGCCAATTAAAAGGTACTGAAGATTTGGACTCATTCAATGTTTAAGGAAGATGGAGGATGAGGTGCAGGTGGTAATGATATTAGAAAAATTAAATCAGGATTAAATAAACATGAATTATGAATTCAGTTGTGCTAGCAGCAAAACTCAAAAGATGATTGAAAAATAATTAAAAGGAACACAATAACAAAACCACTTCTCATCTATTTTTATTTACAGGCTGCTTAAAAACAATATTCACCATTACAAGGTACTGATCCGTGGCACTCAAAAATATTCCTTTACGCAAAATATACTGCTCTTGTGATTCTAAACTTAGGTTTGTGAATCATCTTTTCCTGGTGTCATCTGTTAAAATTATTTATCAAGATCCTAGTTTATTTAACGAGAAATGGCACAGAATTTGTACACATGGGGTTTAACCAGGATCCCACTAGTAGCTGGTGATATGTCAATATCCTCGTGATCAGTAATAGAGTTGAAGACAAAGTTCTGCAACAGAGTGGTCAAAAAAAGAAAGAGTTCCATCCGAGCCAAGGATGCTCCTAGACACATTCTCTTTCCTGCAAAACAGAGATAGTATTGAAAAAAAACTTTAAATTCTGCTTGCAGCATTCCACTACCAATCAGTTACAATCATGAAAATTGTGTTGGATTTATTTCTTCGACTTCTCCACTTGAGATTTTGTACTCAACAAAGTGAGATCAATAGTATTAGCATCAAACATTCCAGTTAGCAACAATAAGTTGCTTGACAATAGTTATGTAGGAACATAAAAAATAGGAGCTGGATATGGACATTTTGTCCTTCTGGCTTGTTCTACCTGTCAGTAAGATCATAGCTGATCTCCTATCTGAACTCTACCTTTTTGCATTACACTTACATCTTTGACTATTGCAAAACAAATTGTTAGATTTTCATCTCGTGCTCATCAGGACAATATGTAAGAATTACCAAAGTGAACAGAAAACAACATTTATACTTTGAGAGAAGATTGCTGATTGATTGCCAAGGAGACTGCTGATTGGTTGCAAAGTTGACTGAGATTGGTAGATGCTTTGTTTAAAAAAAAGTATGGTGTAATAATGATTGATAGTTAATTGCCAAGCTTTGTTAAATTTTAAACCAAGCAAATTGACTGCTTAGTCAAGGCAGAAAATGGCTGTCAACTACTTTATTGAGCTACAGGGCCCTTGTGCATTAACATATGTAATTTCTGTTGCTACAGGGCCCTTGTGTATTAACATATATAGTTTCCATTAGATGCAAGTGCGCCACACTGTTAGCCCAACTGGCAATCATAAATTTGTTGTCAGCATAATTCTTTGTACATAAATGAATGTTTAATAAATAAAAGCAGAAAGTGTTGAGAAATTCAGCAGGTCTGGCAGCATCTGTGAATTGAGAAACAAAGTTAATGGGCAAATATTCCCCTGAAAAACATGGGCATTGATAAGTCAGTTGGAAAAATAGAGAGATAGGCAGAAATGAGATTCTTGATGTTGAGAAATAAAAGATTCTCCAAACAAGTTTTCAGTGAGATGAGAACCTCACTAGTGAGTGACAAGATGCCTATTTGGATATATATTATTACTGAATCTCATTGACTTCAGATGCAGTTTCCCATTCTGCCACCTAACAAAATAGAAACTAGGTGGAGACAATTTCTGACACTAAAGTCAAAATGGGTACGTGATGACTCCAGGTCTTCACTTTGGAAAGCAGTTACCAACATCTTTGGGCGTTCTTCATGGGCAATGACCACATGCACCCCATCCATGGAAATTGGCATGGGACGTATACCTCACTGTACCACCATGTCTCATTTCTGACTCACAATGTGGATCTGCACCTCCTTGCTTTCTAAGGCATTTTGGCACCTTTTATTGTAATGCTGCTGGCAGGACACTTTAAGCTGGGACAGGCACCAACCTTGCAAAATGGACCAAGGTGGATCTCATTTTGCACCTACTTGTATGATTAGATTAGATTAGATTACTTACAGTGTGGAAACAGGCCCTTCGGGCCAACAAGTGTAAGCACCGAACATTGCCTTAGCTTGCCTTTTTGCACTTTGACCCCCTCAGCCAGAGCTTAGAGGTTCATATTTCTGTGTAGCATTGCCACTTTTGTGCGGATGCAAAGCTAGGCAGCTTGTCATGGTTGCCAGCAGTCATCAGTAACAGCTTGGACATGTTACTGTATAGTTTCATGTTGTATCAATCTCATACCTGCACGATGTGCCAGCAGTGTACAACAGCAAACACTTTGCACATGCTTCAGCCAAATGGCCATGTCTCAAAGTCTAAGCAGGGGGGAATCCCAAAATTTCACACAACCAAGGAAGCCTTCAGTCAGGAAAACCAACAAAGTAAGCAAAGGGCATTGTCCAATATCAGTCCAGTGGTTTGAACATGATGTTGTCCTGTAGGGACAGTCAAGGTCAAAGATTTGTTGCACTACAGTCCACGCCACAGTCATTTCTGCAGATGTAATGCAACCAGTCCAAGGAGTAGAGGGAAGTCAGTCAGGGAACAGCACAGACATCATTCTGCAAAAGAGAGGAGACTGTACCTGCAGAGAATGCCATAAAACTTTCACTTTGTTTGAAGCATCCATTTTCATCAAGGAAGTGATTTGGATTAAAGGAGTCTGGAGTCTCCCACTGGCTGGTGGCTTTCAGAGCGGAGGAAAGTACAGTAATCACAAAAGTGCCCTAAAATGGAATCATTATAAGATCAGACAATACATCAAGAATTTACATCAATATTCAGTTTAAGCCCCATATAGAATGATATTTTAAAGTGCTAATGATGATGAGAATTTCAACCATCGTCAAATATCTCTTACTTTGGATCACTTTGTTGTTATCAATGGTTCATTTCAACCTCAGGCAATGAAAACAGAGGAACCAGTCACTCACCTTGTGTGTTTTTGTGAGGCTGGTGCAGAATGATGTGCACATTGTCACTAAATTTCTGAAGTAATTTCTTATATGATGGTTTAACAGCCAAAGGTATCATACAACCAGGAATGTCATTATATGGGTTTGATTCTGACCTTAGGAATCAGGTATCCTCTGAATTCTACATCTTTTGTCGCCATATGTGGAATATTCATAGGAACAAGGTCGATGTATCGCTGAACCTCATGAATGACAGCATCTGTGTAAGGCATTTTTGCTCGATCTTCAATAGCAGGTCTTCGATAGGATCCAATCATCTCACAAATCTCTTGATAGATTTTCTCTGTGCGGAAATGTAATTTAACAATCTATTTTAGAAAAATGTATTTAGCTTACAAGCACCTCCAACTTCAGTCTTCTGTAACACTTCATAGATTGGTCTAAATTGCAGTATTTCACTCCTATTTCACAGAATAGTCTCATCCAATCACAAATATTGATTGTTTGCAAGCTAGTTTGCTTTTCTTTATGTAAAAAGAAAACTATGGGTTTAGCCATTGACTTCAGTCCAAGACTAAGTCCACTAAGCTTTTCTTTTCAAAGTTTTTACAAGAAGGGAGGATCAAAAGGCTAAGTAACTGTACTGATTTAAGGTGAAATATGATGAAGATTTATAATATTTCATTATTGTTTGAAAATTTGGTTTGAGGGAACAGCTGGAAGAGTTTCTGGAGATTTAACATCAGGAGTCTCATCTGACTTGAAACTTTGTGGCATGATTCTCTGACTGGCAACAGAAGATCCTGATAGATGGGGTGATCCTGATGTTCTGGACCAGACTAAACCCCCTTCAAAGATATCACGGAGATAGTCAAGATCCTAACTTTTATCTTATTTAAAGACAAGTGTAAGGTGTTGTGTTCCAGATGTAATTTGATTGGTGACACTAGTCAGCTTTAAGCAAAACACACTTTATTCTTACCTAACAGTTAAAATACAAACAAAAGAAGGAATAATTGGTATAACTTTAACCCTATTGGAAAACTTAACAAAATAATAGATTATCTAACTTCTAAACAGCAACTGTTCCAATATAGCAACATCCCACAAACATACCCTTGGTAAAGTCAGCAAAACAGATTGTCTCAAAACCCCAACAACTGAAAGCTAAACTAAAAACCCTGGTTCTGTGGGAGCCTGACTCCACCCATTCATTCTGCTTCTAGAGTTCCAACTTTTAAAGAAGTCCCAAGGCCTTACAAGCTGTTTATTGTATAGCCATAGACCAGGAAGTTCTGCACCTCTGTCTCAAACCTCTCAAAACAAAAACAGGAGAGAATACATCTGAGAAGGGTGTCCTCTTCCCAGAGGACTGGAAGAGGATGCCACAATACCAGACCCTGACAGTCTGGACTGAGGTCAGGACCTGAGTTGTGAGGAATCTAAGGTCTGGAGGAGTGGCCAGCAGTATCACATGAAGGTCAGTAACCTGTTCCCCTCTGTCAGAGTAAGTGTCACATTCTTCTCTCTGTCACTTCATTTTCTCTCTATCTCTGCTATTGTACCGCTTCTCACTAAGGCAATTGCTTTGACTTTAACATGTTCCCTCATTTGTTGTTGCTTCCCTTCTCCTCCTCCTCCCCCCCCCCACCCAAAAATAAATCTTACCCTGCATGGTAGCTCCAATGCCTACTCAGTGCCCAGGATACCTTACCGTTTTTTGACTACCCGCATCAGTACCTAACAGCCATGCCACCCACTTGCTCTCATTCCAGGAGAAGACAGTAGAGCAGACAGAGGTCAGACAGGTTCCTCACTCACTGTGGAGAGATTTCTATCTCTCAGAGAAGTCCAGATCGCTCCAGCATGGATGCTAAATCATCAATGTCCCACCAACCAAAAAAGTACCATTCTTCATAACACAGGAATGCTCATGATAACCCCACTGTCTCCTTCATTGTACACCATTTCTGCTGGCTTTTTCAATCTTGTGTCAAGCAGGTACCAGTAGAAAGTACAACCTCAATGAAGAAATAGCTGATTCTATCAGAAGCCACCTCCTTGGTCTCTGAGGAAGACAGCACCGAGGCCTCAGAGGAAACATCAGTAAGGCTGTAGCCTGCAACCCTCACCAGCTCAAATATGATACCTTGATGGAAATGTTATGCTGAGAAGGTTTGGGAGCACAAGTTGGTGAGCACCTAACTGCAACAGCTCTGCAGCTGGCCAAGGAAGAAATGCCCCAGGATGCTTACACTTGAGGATTACACACCTGCTCAACCCTAGGCAGAGGATTTTGTGGTGTTAGCAATCAAAGATTTCAGTGATATGTACAGGAAAGAACAGGAGTGGCAGATGGGTATCTGGGAGGCAATGGCCTTCATAACCCAGAGTCAGCAGGAATGATACTATGCCATTGACATCTCGCAGTCTCTGGCATGCAATTGTATGAATCCCTTGAAGTAGGGGTTGCCTTGGACACCCTGAAAATCTATTGCAAAAATGCACAAACTTGCATTCAATCACCTTGGCCTTTGGTCCTCAAGACAGGAAAACATTGAGACAGGAGGACAGAGACCCTGATTTGCACTTCAGTGGTTCTTCCTTACAAGGACTGAGAGGTGCAAGAAGGCACTCATGCTAGAGGAAGAATCACACACAAACTCCTCAAAAGTCTCCTCTCAGACACTCCAGAGGTGGCCAGGCTGTATACCACTTTGCTTGTCCCTCTCCAACTCTTGAAAGTAGAAGATGGGGACCATCCATCTGCACCTCCTCAGCATGTATGGGGAGACCTAACACAAAAACCTCTGGGGTTGCCCGACCAAACCTCCAAGGTGAACAGGCTCAACTGCTGAGCAGAGCTGCATCCATTCCAGCTGCAGAACATGGGTCAACAGCAAGACATAAGGAGAGGGAAAAGAACAAGCAAACCTTTTCAGGGCACTTTGGTGACAGCGTACCTTTACATAAGGTATCACTTGGAGTTAAAGAGTCATAGAAATGTACAGAACAGAAACAGACCCTTTGGTCCAATCATCCATGCCGACCACATATCCTAAATTAACCTAGTCCCATTTGCCAGCATTTGACCCATTATTCCTCTAAACCCTTCCTATTCATACATCCATCCAGATGCCTTTAAACGTTGTAATTGTACAAGCCTCCACGACTTCCAGTGGCAGCTCATGCCACACACACACACCACCTTCTGTATGAAAAGGTTTCCCTTAGGTCCCTTTTAAATCTTTCCCCTCACACCTTTAACCTATACCCTCTAGTTTTGGTCTCTCGCCTTCCTGGGGAAAAGGCCTTGTCTATTCATTTTGTCCATGCCCCTCATGATTTTATAAACTTAGAGAAGGTCACCCCTCCACTCAGAGAAAATAGTCCCAGTTTATTCAACCTCTTCCTATATCTCAAGTGGCCCAACCCTGGAAAAATCCTTTTAAATCTTTTCTGAACCTTTCAAGTTTCACAACACCCTTCCTACAGTAGGGAGACCAGAATTGCATGCAGTATTCCAATAGTGCCTTCACCAATTTCCTGTACAACCGCAACATGTCCTCCCATCTCTTAAACCCAACTCTCTAACCAATAAAGGCCAATAAACATACCAAATGCCTTCTTCACTATTCTATCTACCTACAACTCCACTTTCAAGGAACTATGAACCTGCACTCCAAGCACTCTTTGTTTAGCAACACTCCCCAGGACCTTACCATTAAGTATATAAGTCCTGCCCTGATTTGCCTTTCCAAAATGCAGTATCTCACACATATCTAAATTAAACTCCATCTGCCACTCCTTAGCCCATTGGCCCATCTGATCAAAGAATGCAAAGTACCCTGAGGTACCTCTTCACTGTCCATTACGCCTCCAATTTTAATGTCATCTGCAAACTTACTAACCATATCTCCTAAGTTCACATCCAAATCATTTATATAAATGACAAAAAGCAGTGGACTCAGCACTGATCCTTGTGGCACACCTCTGGGCAAAGGCCTCCAGTCTGAAAAGCAACCCTCCACCACCACCCTCTGTCTTCTACCTTAGAACCAATCCTGTATCCACATAGCAAGTTCTCTCTGTATTCCATGTGATCTAACTTTGCTAACCAGTCTACCATGAGGAACTTGTCAAACGCATTATGGAAGTCCATCAAGATCACACCCATCATTCTGCCCTCATCAATCCTCTTTGTTATTTCTTCAAAAAAATTAAGTTAGTGAGACACAATTTCCCACACACAAAGCTGTGTTAACTATCCCTAATCAGTCCATGCCCTTCCAAATACATGTAAATGCTGTCCCTTCCGATTTCCCTCCAACAACTTGCCCACCACCGATGTCAGGCTCACCGGTCTATAGTTCTCTAGTTCTTCCTTACCACCTTTCTTGAATTGTGGTACCATGTTAGCCAACCTCACCTGGGTCTATCGAAGATACAAATATCTCAGCAAGTGGTCCAGCAAACACTTCCCTAGCTTCCCACAGGGTATTAGGGTACACCTGATCAGGTCCTGGGGCTTTATCCACCTTTATGCATTTTAAGATACCCAGCACCACCTCTTCTGTAATATGGACATTTTTCAAGATGTCACTGTTTTTTTCACCACATTCTGTATCTTCCATATCCTTCTCCACAGTGAAAACTGTTGCAAAATACTCATTTAGCATCATCCCCTTCTCCTGCGGTTTTACATATACGTGGCCTTGTTGATCTTTGAGGGTCCCCATTCTCTCCTTTTGTCCTTAATGTATTTATAAATCCCTTTGGATTCTCCTTAACCCTATTTGCTAAAGCTATCTCATGTCTCCTTTTTGCCGTCCTGATTCCCCTCTTACGTATACTTAGAGTCATAGAGATGTACAGCATGGAAACAGATCCTTCGGTCCAACCCGTCCATGCTGACCAGATATCCCAACCCAATCTAATCCCACCTGCCAGCACCCAGCCCATATCCCTCCAAACCCTTCCTATTCATATACCCATCCAAATCCCTTTTAAATGTTGCAACTGTACCAGCCTCCACCACATCCTCTGACAGCTCATTCCATACATGTACCACCCTCTGCGTGAAAAAGTTGCCCCTTAGGTCTCTTTTATATCTTTCCCCTCTCACCCTAAACCTATGCCCTCTAGTTCTGGACTCCCCAACCCCAGGGAAAAGACTTTGTCTATTTATCCTATCCATGCCCCCCTCATAATTTTGTAAACCTCTATAATGTCACCCCTCAGCCTCCGGCGCTCCAGGGAAAATAACCCCAGCCTGTTCAGCCTCTCGCTGTAGCTCAAATCCTTCAACCGTGGCAACATCCTTGTAAATCTTTTCTGAACCCTTTCAAGTTTCACAACATCTTTCCGATCGGAAGGAAACCAGAATTGCACGCAATATTCCAACAATGGCCTAACCAATGTCCTGTACAGCCGCAACATGACCTCTCAACTCCTATACTCAATACTCTGACCAATAAAGGAAAGCATACCAAACGCCTTCTTCACTATCCTATCTACCTGTGACTCCACTTTCAAGAAGCTATGAACCTGCATTCCAAGGTCTCTTTGTTCAGCAACACTCCCTATGACCTTACCATTAAGTGTATAAGTCCTGCTAAGATTTGTTTTCCCAAAATGCAGCACCTCGCATTTATCTGAATTAAACTCCATCGGCCACTTCTCAGCCCATTGGCCCATCTGGTCCAGATCCTGTTGTAATCTGAGGTAACCCTCTTCGCTGTCCACTTTTGGTGTCATCCAAATCATTTATGTAAATCACAAAAAGTAAAGGGCCCAGCACCGATCCTTGTGGCTAGTTGGTGTCATCTGCAAACTTACTAGCTGTACCTCTTATGCTCACATCCAAATTATTTATGTAAATCACAAAAAGTAGAGGGCCCAGCATCGATCCTTGTGGCACTCCACTGGTCACAGGCCTCCAGTCTGAAAAACAAACCTCCACCACCACCCTCTGTCTTCTACCTTTGAGTCAGTTCTGTATCCAAATGGCTAGTTCTCCCTGTATTCCATGAGATCTAACCTTGCTAATCAGTCTCCCATGGGGAACCTTGTCGAACACCTTACTGAAGTCCTTATAGATCACATCTACTGCTCTGCCCTCATCAATCTTCTTTGTTACTTCTTCAAAAAACTCAACTCTTCTAAGGATTCACTCACTCTCTGCTGTCTAAACCTGACATATGCTGCCTTCTTTTTCTTGACCAAAACCTCAATTTCTCTAATCATCAGTATTCCCTACACCTACCAGCCTTGCCATTTACCCTAACAGGAACATACTGTCTCTGGACTCTAACTCATTTTTGAAGGCTTTCCATTTTGCAGCCATCCCTTTACCTGTGAACATCTGTCCCCCCCCAACCCACTTCTGAAAGTCCTTGCCTAATGTCATCAAAATTGGCCTTCCTCCAATTTAGAACTTTAACTCTTAGATCATGTCTATCCTTTTCCATTATTATTTTAAAACTAATAGAATAATGGTCACTAGCCCCAACTGGCACCTCAGTCACTTGTCCTGCCTTATTTCCCAAGAACAGATATTCCTGCAACTTCATCTGCAGATGCCTAGCAGACAAACAATGCAACAAGAACATGCCACGACCCAACACACTAGCCATGCTACCTTATATAAAAAACATCTCAGAACTAACAGCCACACCTCTCCACCACTTGAATTCATGACAGCCCATAAACCGACACCCACGCTCAGACAGCAACTCACCAGAACAAAAGATCCTATACCCATATGTAATTTACAAGATTCCATGCAAAGTCTGCACAAAATACTATATAGAACAAACAGGCAGAAAGCTAGCAGTCTACATCCACGAACACCAACTAGCCACTAAACGCCATGACCAGCAATCTCTAGTAGCCACACACATACATACATGACAAGGACCACAAATTTAACTGGGACAACATAATGATCAGAAGGACAAGCTAAACAGAGGACAGCCAGAGAATTTGTAGAGGCGTGGCACGCATCCAAGGATTCCCATCAACAAACACACCGACCTAGACCCAATATACTGACCACTACAATGAACTACCAGAACCAGCAACTGGAAGCAGCAGGAACGGAACCAAATGAATTCCAGAAGACACAGTACAGCACCACTTCACAGGAGGCTCAAAAGCACCGAAGGTGTCACTTAGACAGGGAACAAGACATTTGTAAATCAACTTCTCAGCTCGGCAAACATATCCACAACTATGGCAACCAGCACCCAGGATAGAAATCTTTACGCAAACTTTATTCCTACCCCCTATGATGGACTGACCTCCTTGAACAAACTGACCTGACAGCCTCAGTCAAGAAGCATCCAAACTTGTGACATATCCCAAACTGTATTGGCCATACCCCGTGGTCTAGCTACTATGAAGCTATTGGACAGATGTGACCCACTCCTGGGCTGCTATATGTTTGTGTAAACACTGCTGGCACATGGCGTAGGTGTAAGATTTACATAGGAAGTTGTGGTACAGCAACGTATTCCACCCCACCTCACCCCATCCTTGACCAAGAACTGCTGACCAGCAAGACAAAGTTACCAGGTTGTTACTAATTGACACAGAAAAGAAAGCAAGGCAATTCATGGATGGTGCAAATATACAGGTAAATGCTAAGCAGGCAAGTGCTAGGTGGGCGAGCAAGCCAGCTGAGATAGTATCTAAAGAATGGCGATTCATGCATTGATTGATCTGGTGCAGGTGGCAGTGTGACAATGGAGGAGGGTGGCGGCACAGGTGTCATTAGTAAGCTGGCTGAGAACTCACGGCAGAGGCAACAGAACAAAGATAGACTCTCAGTTATACCTTGTAATGCTTAAGCTGTTCAAAATGGTGCCGGATTACGTTAACAGTTGAAGTTGCATGCTCCCTTTGTCCACATACATTGGCATCTAATACTTGCCAATTCTTCAGCATCCTCATAGTACCTCTCTGATCCACTGTCAAGATGCTTCAGAAGCTCAGAGCTGCATTGCAGAGTGCACCCAGCACTGAAATGCTGCAGGGAGGAAACTTTAAACACAGATACAGACACTGAACTTACAGTTTGGACCAGGCCGCATCTCAGGGCTGCTTGAATTAAACTGAATTGAATGATTTGAATTGAACGATTGCCACTTGCATTTTACAGTAAAATACAGTGAAAATCCATGAATTATTTTCAAATAATACTGCTTACCCTGAATATGTGGAAATTTCACCAGAATCTGGATAGCCCATTGCAGTGTTGTGCTGGTTGATTCAGTTCCAGCCAGAAATAAATTTATCACTGACATCAATAAATTCTCATCAATGAATTCTGAGTCAGGTTTGTGTTTCTCCTGAAGGAAAGCATATCAAATTTACTTCAAAAGCTTAAAAGGCCTTAGTTACTGTTAATGTTTGTCAAAGACAAATTGTGCCTTTATGCAAATTGAACTTTTTTAGCTGCTTATATATAATGCCAGTGGAGTATTAATGACAAGTTTCCAAAATGTGGGCCTGTTTTGTTTAGCTGGTAATAACCTAACTTTAAGCCTGTTGGATTCACCAGATCAGCGTCCAGGAAAACCATGTCTTACTGGCAGGAGACAAGACACAAAAATTGGAAACATACAGATTCAGATTTGAAAGTACTTTCAATACCTCATCCATCTTAATAAGGAAACTGTCGATGTAATCCCTGGGGAAATCTTTCTGTAAACTTCCTCTGTGGCTTTGGATCATTTGATTCACAAAGGTTTTCAAGTCTGCCATGTTTTGGAGTATCTTGTGATGAGACCCAGGCAGGAAATCCATGATCTTTGGGAAATTATTGTACATCTGCAAAAACAAACAATATTTTCACTAATAAGTTAGTGCTTCTGGCAAGCAAGAGGCAAAAGGTTAGTGGTGAACAGTTAGTGGGATACTGTTTCAAAAACAGTTTTACCTCCTGGTCTGGTGATGATCAATTGGGATTCAATCCTGATTGAAGATAGGGAAATTTGAGAAAGGTTTACTGGCTCATCTTCTTCACATTGTTTAAAATAAAGGTGTGATATGAGACTACATTATAATAAAAAATGGATGGGATTTCAGCAAGCAATCTCTTGGCACAGAGGATAGAGGATACCAATGTATCTAGCACATCTAGCTAAAGTTAGTTAGGAATGCTCAAACTTGCCTTTTGCATTTACACGCTGTGTTTTGCCATTGTCATGAATGTCATGACCCTTCATTAGTTATTTTAACAGCCACCACTATTCACAATTATATATGGCATGACTGCAGATCTTTAATTTGATCAATTTATTAAGTCATCATTTAGCTATCTACAGAATGCTATTTAAGCTGTTTAACATGCATTTAGTTCAGCAGGTGGAACCCTTACTTTAGTATGCACGATGTTGCTTCGCTGTAGAACCAGGGTTTGTTTGCTGTCCTTTCTTTATTTATTTGTGGGATGTAAGCGTCGCTGGCTGGGCCAGCATTTATTGCCTGTCCCTAGTTGCCCCTTGAGAAGGTGGTGGTGAGCTGCCTTCTTGAACTGCTGCAGTCTACACGCTGTTGATAACCCACAATGTCCTTAGGGAGTGAATTCCATGATTTTGACCAACGACAATGAAAGAACAGTGATATGTTTCCAAGTCAGGATGGTGAGTAGCTTGGAGGGAAACTTGCATGGTTGGTGTTCCCATATATCTGCTGTCCTTTTCCTTCTATATTGAAGTGGTTGTGGGTTTGGATGGTGGTGTCTGAGGATTTTTGGTGAATTTCTGCAGTGCATCTTGTAGATGGTACACACTGCTGCTACTGAGCGTCAGTAGTGGAGGGAGTGGATGCTTGTGGCTATAGTGCCAATCAAGCAGGCTCACTTGGTCCTGGATGGTGTCAAGATTCTTAAGTGTTGCTGGAGCTGCACACATCCAGGCAAGTAGGGAGTATTCCATCACGCTCCTGACTTGTGCCTTGTAGATGAGGGACAGGCTTTGGGGAGTCAGGAGGCAAGTTACCCACCACAGTATTCTCAACCTCTGACCTGCTTTTTTGGCCATGGTGTTTATGTGGTGAGTCCAGTTAAGTTTCTGGTCAATGATAACCCCCCAGGGTATTGGTAGTGGGGGATTTTGTGATGACAACAGCATTGAATGTTATGGGGCAGTAGTTAGGTTGTCTCTTATTGGTGATGATCATAGCCTGGCACTTGGTGTGAATGCTACTTGTGATTTGTTAGCTCAAGCCTGGACGTTGTCCAGATCTTGCTGCACTTGAACGTGACTGCTTCAATATTGGAGGAGTTGCAAACAGTGATGAACATTGTGTAATCATTGGTAAATATCCTAATTTCTGACCTTCTGTTGCAAGAATAGTCTTCTTAGACATCTTAGAGTCATACAGCATGGAAACAGACCTTTCGGTCTAACTAGTCCATGCTGACCATATTCCCAAGCTAAACTAGTCCCACCTATCTGCTCCTGGCCCATATCCCTCCAAACCTTTCCTATTCATGTATGTATCAAATGGCTTTGATAAAGCAAGTGAAGGTGGTTGGGCATAGGGCACTATCCTGAGGAATTCCTGCAGAGATGTCCTGGAGCTGAGATGACTGACGTCCAACAATCATGACCATCTTCCTATGTGCCAAGTATGACTCTAACCAGTGGAGAGTTTGCCCCCGCTACCTACTGATTCCAGTTTTGCTAGGACTCCTTTATGTTATACTCACTCAAATGCAGCTTTGCTGTCAAGGGCTGTAACTCTGACCTCACCTCTGGAATTCAGCTCTTTTGTCCATGTTTGAACCAAGGCTGTAATGAAGTCAACACCTGAGTGGCCCTGGTGGAACCGAAACTGGGCATCACTAAGCAGATTATTGCTGAGCAAATGCTGCTTGATAACACTATTGATGACACCTTCGATCACTTTACGGATGACCAGGGCCAAGGCAGTTCCATTGTTTGGACTAGTCTGGGAGCCCTGCAGCTATATTCTGGACAGTGTGTTATTGGATCTTCCTAGCATGTTGTGCTTTGCACTAGTGCAGCAAACACCAAGGTGATGTGTTGATTGCTAAGGAAATTGGGGGAACAGAAGCAATCTTCCAAGAAGGATGATGAGGACATTAGAAGGTTGAAGCTCTCTTTGTGCATGACAGTGCTCAGCTACATCAGGTGTTACAAATCAGATGGGACTTGATTCACACTGGATGTAGTAGATGAGAGCTGAGTGCAGCAGCCACAGAGGACCGTAAAATAAGGATTGGTCATCATGCTCGCATTTAGTATGTATGTGGGGCCGAACCGATCCTCCATTCGTTTTGTTTGTATTTGTTTTTGCTGGCTATAAGTAAAAGCTCATGTTTGTAATTGTCCAATCGTTGCATTTCTGTAATGATCCCATACTGGACAACGATAAGATGTAGGTCGAGAGTGTGGTGTTGGAAAAGCACAGCATTACAGGCAGCATCCGAGGAGCAGGAGAATTGACATTTTGGGCAAAAGCCTTTCATCAAGAACAATAAGATGTGGGTCTACATTGGGATAGAGTATAGGTGACTCAGGGTGACAGGATGGGATGTGGCTTAAGACAGGTACACTGTGTGGTCTGGTGGATAAACACAACTACGATGAGAGATTGGGGTTGGATGTGCAAGGGAGTGTCAATCATGGCTATGTGCCGTGAACAGTACAGTTTGATGGCTGCTGTTCCATTACATTACCAGTAATAAGTATTGCCAGATTGCCAACATTTGGCTGGGTGTACGGCAGCCTTTTAAAGATGGCATGAATGAAAGAGATACCAGTCTCTTGATGGATATCTGGTAAGTGGCAAGTTCTTCCAGTAACAGCGTTTAGCTACAATCAGGGGAGAAGGACAGCATAGGGTAAGTAGTTAATGAAGTGTGTTTGGTAAGATGCGGTTAGAGATCTTGCTAAGCCTCACGAAATGAAATCCTCCATGCAAGTTCCATTTGTCTCCCATATATGTCTTCACAATTTCTTTATTGAATCAATATTTGAATGTAATCTGGAAATGTATCTAGTTTGGAAATAGTTTCAATAACAATTGCAAAAGAGTTAAAGTACCTGCACTCCAGGTTTGCTGAAAGCATTGCTAATTCCTTCCGTTCTTTCCATCAATGTTAGAAACCTTTCATCTTCATATTCAAACCGGTCTCCAAAGACAATGGAACAGATGATATTTGACACTGCGCATCTCAGCAGAAAATCTGGGTTAAATGGGAGCTCTGATATCATTGAAAGAGAAGGCGTTAGAAAGTTATATAGTGATATACAAGCAACTCAGAAGCAGACATTAACAATTAATAGTTATTAAAAATAAGACGACCCTGTGTTTTAAAAAAAATGTCAACAAGCTGTTTGATAATGGGGATATCACTAATGAATGTGATTCTGTTCTCATTCAATTGCCATTTACGTGCCCTCTCAGTGGGGGAGGGGGTGAGGTAACTCATTGCAGTTGGGGAAAAAGTGATTTATTCACCTCCGCGGTCCAAGAGCTAAACATATGGTAGTGACCTCATCACTCATGCTGAAAACATCCAATTCAATGAATTAAGCCTCGGATATTCTTGATCCTTGTGGTTCATTTACTCACTGTTAGTGAGAAGCTGAACCGTGAGGAATCTCCGGTTAGCTAAGCAATGTATCTTCAGTGTATAGTTGCTTTTAAAATACACTTACATCTTTCTCTAAAGCATGATTTCTGCACCCATATTTGCCTCTCACTGTCTCATTCAGTAAAGTACTCAATGCTTTCTTTACATAAGGAGTGCTAAATTAATACAATCTGTTCACATTCAGCCTCCAGCAGGTAATAACATAACCACAACTGAGGTGAAGTTTAGTTTTAACCTTTGGAATGTTGTCTGAAATCTCCGATCTCTGCTAGTAGCAAAACAAATACAGTACTTACATCTTCACAAATCACTATTTTCACTAGCCATTATGTGTTTAAATAGATACTTGTCATCTTTGATCATCAGCACTTAATTCTTATTTGACTCACAGTGTTTGTGAGATACTGTGCAGAAGTGGTGCTGTGTTTCACAGTTCAAGACCACTGGCTGCATTTCAATGATGAATTGTGTGATAGCACCCTATAAAATATGTATCTTTATCATAAATTTACATTTCTAATGAAGATCCTATCTGTTTGAAAGCATATTGAGATATAGAGGAATCTGGGTGTATTTATGCATGATTTGCAAAACATTAGTATACTGGTACAACAAGTAATTAGGAAAGCCAATATAATGTTATTACTTACTGCAAGGGAAATTTAATATCAAAGTAGCAAGGTATGATTCAGTTATACAGGGCACTGATGAGACTGCATCTGGATTATTGTGCACAATACAGGTCATGTTATTTTAAGGAATTATGTTGGATGCAATTCAGAGAAGGTTTACTGGATCAATGCCTGAGTTTTGGAGTTTTATGAAGAAAAGTTACTCAAGGTTAAGCTTGAACTGCTGAAGTTTAGAAGAGTAAGATGTGACTTGATTGAAACATATAAAGACCCTAAAGGATAGACGTAGAGAGATTGCTTCTTATAGGAAAATCTAGAATTATTGGTCACTATTGAAAACAAAGGTAAGGCAACCTTTGCTTTCTCTCAGGGGTTTGACAGTCTTTGGAATTCTCTTCCTAAAAAAGTTGGTTGAAACAGATCCTTGAATATGTTTAAGGCACAGTTAGATATATTCTAGTTAAGGGTGGTTAAAGGTGTAGATGTGCTACTTTAAGTGCTTGTCTGGAATTTGGAAAATTTAAATCAGTTCGTTTCCGGTTTCCGTCCTTCTCTCGCCTTCACATGGTCCCTCTGATTTTTCCTTTCCTTCTTTGACTTTCTTTCTATTTCCAAAAACAGACAGTCCACCAATATCCATGACAAACCTAGCAACACCTACAGTTACCTCAACTATACTTCCTTACATCCTGCTTCCTGCACAGACTCTATTCAATTCTCACAGTTTCTCTGTCTCTGTTGCATCTGTTTCAATGTTGCCAGTTTCCACCTGCATGCCTCCAACCTCCCCCATCTCCTTTTTGCTCAACCAAGGATTCCTCATATTGATAAGGACCTCTGCCATGCCTGACCCATCTCCTGCACTTCTGTCCTCACCACTTCTTCTCCTTCCCCGAACAGCAATACGGCTTCCCTTGTCATCACTTCTCACCTCACTAATCTCCAGCTCAAAGTAGCATCCTCGACTACTTCTGCCACCTCCGGTGGAGTATGACCACCAAACAGATCTCCCCCCTCACCCCCACTGTCAATATTCCACAGAGGTGCTCTGGTGCACTCCTCTATTACTCCAAGCAGGATTTATGACTACTTAGAAAACCATAATTGGATTAGAGATAGTCAGCATGCCCTGCTAAGGGGCAGGTTATGCCTCAAAAACTTTATTGAATTCTTTGAGGATGTGACAAAATACATTGATGAAGGTAGAGCAGTGGGTGTGATGTACATGGATTTTAGCAAGGCGTTTGACAAGGTTCCACAGGGTAGGCTCATTCAGAAAGTAAGAAGGCATGGGATACAGGAAATCTGGCTGTCTGGATACAGAATTGGCTAGCCCATAGAAGAGAGAGTGGTGGTAGATGGGAAGTATTCAACCTGGAGCTCGGTGACCAGTGGTGTTCCCCAGGGATTGGTTCTTGGACCTCTGCTCTTTGTGATTTTTATCAATAACTTCAATGATGAAGCGGAAAGGTGGCTTAGTAAGTTTGCCGATGACACAAAGGTTGGTGGAATTCTGGATATTGTGTAGGCCTGTTGTAGGTTGCAATGGGACATTGACAGGATGCAGATTTGGGCTGAGAAGTGGCAGATGTAGTTCAACCTGGAAAAGTGAATAGGAAGGCTTTGGAGGGATATGGGCCGGGTGCTGGCAAGTGGGACTAGATTAGGTTGGGATATCTGGTTGACATGGACGAGTAGGACCGAAAGGTCTGCTTCTGTGCTGTACATCTCTATGACTCTATGAGAAATGCAGATTTGAGATTACAGTCAGATCAGCCATGACATTAGTGAATGATGGAGCAGGCTGAAGGAGCTGAAAGGCCGAACCCTACTCCTAATTCATATGCTCATACATTGGTTCAAAGTTTTGAAAGACAGTATTTAAATGCAAGTCTTTTTTTAAACTTAAGAGATACAAAATGACAGGGTTTCTTTTGTTTTTATAAAGGATGAAAGTATATACAGACCACAAGCAAAACTAATGTCATTTACAAAATATCTTGCAAGAACTGTAACAAATACTACATTGGACAAACAGGCAGAAAACTAGCCACCAGGATACATGAACATCAACTAGCCACAAAAAGATATGACCCACTCTCACTAGTATCCTCACATACAGATGAGGAAGGACACCACTTTGACTGGGACAACACATCCATCCCAGGACAAGCCAAACAAAGACAAGCACGATAATTCCTAGAAGGATAGCGTTTCAACCGGAACTCTATCGACAAACATATTGACTTGGATCCCATTTACCACCCCCAGAGAATAAGAACAGGAAATGACATCACCAACCCAAGGAAACCTAAACACATAAATAAAAAGCAGGCCATACCACCAGTGCTTCAATTGGAAGCTCACTGATGATGTTATCTAGTATCATGACAAAACGTCTGAAAACGAACCTTCCAGCTCAGCGAGCAAACCTACATCCAGTTTAAAAGACATTTCAATAAGTTCATCAATAGGAAAGGTTTGGAGGGATAGGGGCCAAGTGCAGGCAGGTGGGACTAGTTTAATTTGGGAACACGGTCGGGTGGACTGGTTGGACCGAAAGATCTGCTTCCATGCTATATAACTCTAAGACAGATTTGTTTCTGAATATTATTTTACTTTAGTCAGAAACCTTGTTTGTTCCTGATAGCTGTAACCAGGCACTGTGCTTCTTCTTGAATCCGCTCTTCAATACTTCTTTTTCCCATTCCAAAATTCTTCAAGGTGCTGAGAGAAAATCTCCGAAGTTGTTTCCATCTCTCACCATTACTGAAGGCAATCCCTACATGAAAGATATTAATATGAGTGAAAATTACCTGAGTCAAAATTTTCAGTTCAATGGTTGAAAAAAAATTCTCCTCAAATTCCATCTAAGCCTCTTGACTTTCACTTTACAATTAGGGTCCCTTGTTATTGACCCTTCAAATAAAGGGAAAAGCTTTTTTTTTCATCTACCCTTTTCTTGCCCCTTATAAACTTATATACTTCAATCAGATTCCCTTTTGGCTTTCCATGCTCCAAAGAAAACACCCGAGCTTATCCAGCCCCATTTCATAGCTGCAGTAAAGATACTGCTGTACATTGTTCATAATTAGCCAACATCCCCAATTTCTGATGGAAGAATGGTCATTGATTATGTAGCTGAATACTGAGGAACTACTGCAGTGATGTCCTGAGATGATTGACCTTCAATAACCACAACCATCTACCTTTCTGCTAGATATTGCTCCAATGAATGGAGTGATTCTCTCTAATTCCCATTGACTCAACTCCTTTGATAGTGCCCAGTGATTTCATACTCAATCAAATGCTGCCTTGTTGTCAAAAGAAGTCACTCTCATCTTACCTCTGAAATTCAGTTCTTTTGTTCATGCTTGAACCAAGGTTGTAATAACGTCAGGAGCTAAGTGGCTGTGGTGGAACCCAAACTGACCAGCAAAGAGCAGGTTATTGTTGAGCAATGTCACTTGAATGCACAGTTGATGTGCCTTCTATTACTTTTCTGATGGCCTGAAGTAGACCGATAGAGGTATTTGGTAGAGTTAGATTCTTCCTGTGTTTTATGGACAGGCCAAAGCTGGACAATTTTTCACATTGCTGTGTAGATACAAGTTGATGCCTTGTTCTGCTCCTGGCATGCCTTTCTCCATTCTTCATTGAACCATGGTTGGTCATGCAGTTTGGTAATAGTGATAGAGCAGGAAATATGCCAAGTCATGAAGTTACTAATTATGGTTAGAGTTGTAGAGATGTAAAGCATGAAAACAGACCCTTCGGTCCAACTCATCCAAGCTGACCAGATATCCCAACCCAATCTAATCCCACCTGCCACCACCCAGCCCATATCCCTCCATTCCTATTCAGATACCCATCCAGATGCCATTTAAATTTTGCAATTGTACTAGCCTCCAACACTTCCTCTGGCAGCTCATTCCATACACGTACCACCCTCTGCATGAAAATGTTGCCCCTTATATCTCTTTTATATCTTTCCCTCTCATCCTAAACCTATGCCCTCTAGTTCTGGACTCACCCCACCCCATGGAAAAGACTTTGTCTATTTATCCTATCCATGTCCTCCTGATTTTATAAACCTCTATAAGGTTGCGCCTCAGCCTCCGATGCTCCAGGGAAAACAGCCCTAGCCTATTCAACCTCTCCCTATAGCTCAAATCCTCCAACTCTGGCAACATCCTTGTAAATCTTTTCTGAACCCTTTCAAGTTTCACAACATTATTCCAATAGGAAGGAGACCAGAATTACACACAGTACTCCAAAAGTGGCCTAACCAATGTCCTGTACAATCGCAACATTACCTCCCAACTCCTGAACTCAGTATTCTGACCAATAAAGGAAAGCATACCAAACACATTCTTCACTATCCTATCTACCTGCAACTCCACTTTCAAGGAGCTATGAAGCTGCACTCCAAGGTCTCTTTGTTCAGCAACACTCCCAAGAACCTTACATTAAGTGTATAAGTCCTGCTAAGATTTGCTTTCCTAAAATGGAGCACTTTGCATTTATCCAAATTAAATTCCATCTGCCACTTCTCAGCCCATTGGCCCATCAGATCAAGATCCCATTGTAATTTGAGATAACCTTTTTCGCTCTCCACTACACCTCCAATTTTGGTGTCATCTGCAAACTTAATAACGATACCTATTATGGTCACATCCAAATCATTTATATAAATGACGTAAAGTAGTAGACCCAGCACTGATCCTTGTGGCACTCCACTGGTCACACGCCTCCAGTCTTGAAAAGAAACCTCTACCACCACCCTCTGTCTTCTACCTTTGAGCCAGTTCTGTATCCAAATGGCTAGTTCTTTCTGTATTCCATGAGATCTAACCTTGCTAACCAGTCTGTCATGGGGAACCTTGACGAACGCCTTACTAAAGTCCACATAGATCACATCCACCACTCTGTCCTAATCAATCGTCTTTGTTACTTCTTCAAAAAACTCAATCAAGTTTGTGACACATGATTTCCCATGCACAAAGCCATGTTAACTATCCCTAATCAGTCCTTGCCTTTCCAAATACATGTACATCCTGTCCCTCAGGATTCCCTCCAACAACTTGCCCACCACTGATTTCAGGCTCACCGGTCTATAGTTCCCTGACTTGTCCTTACCACCTTTCTTAAATAGTGGCACCACATTAGCCAACCTCCAGTATTCTGACACCTCACCTGTGACTATCCATGATTCAAATATCTCAGCAAGGGCCCAGCAATCACTTCCCTAACTTCCCACAGAGTTTGAGGATACACCTGATCAGGTCCTGGGGATTTATCCACTTTTGTGCATTTTAAGACATCCAGCACTTCCTCCTCTGTAATATGACATTTTTCAAGATGTCATCATCTATTTCCCTGCATTCTACAGCTTCCATGCCCTTTTCCACAGTAAACACTGATGCAAAATACTCGTTTAGTATCTCCCCCAACTCCTGCGGCTCCACACAAAGGCCACCTTGCTGATCTTTGAAGGGCCCTATTCTTTCCCTAGTTACCCTTTTGCCCTTAATGTATTTGTAAAAACCCTTTGGAGTCTCCTTAATTCTATTTGCCAAAGCTATCTCATGCCCCTTTTTGCCCTCCTGATTTCCCTCTTAAATATACTCCTATTGCCTTTATTCTCTAAGGATTCACTCGGTCTATCTTGTCTACATCTGACATATACTTCCTTCTTTTTCATAACCAAACCCTCAATTTCTTTAGTCATCCAGCATTCACTACACCTACCAGCCTTTTCTTTCACCCTGACAGGAATATACTGTCTCTGGACTCGTGTTATCTTATTTCTGAAGGCTTCCCATTTTCTAGCCGTCCCTTTACCTGTGAACATCTGCCCCTAATCAGCTTTTGGAAGTTCTTGCCTAATACAGTCAAAATTAGCCTTTCTCCAATTTAGAGCTTCAACTTTTAGGTCATTCCTTTTCCATCACTATTTTAAAATTAATAGAATGATGGTCACTGGCCCCAAAGTGCTCCCCCACTGACACCTCAGTCACCTGCCCTGCCTTACTTCCCAAAAATAGGTCAAGTTTTGCATCTTCTCTAGTAGGTACATCCACATACTGAATCAGAAAATTTTCTTGTACACACTTATATTCCTCTCCATCTAAATCCTTAACACTATGGCAGCCGCAGTCTATGTTTGGAAAGTTAAAATCTTCTACAATAACCACTCTATTATTCTTACAGATAATGGAAATCTCTTACAAATTTGCTTTTCAATTTTCCACTGACTATTAGAGATCTATAATATAATTACAATAAGGTGATCATCCCTTTCTCATTTCAACCCAAATAACTTCCCTGGATGTATTCTCAGGAAACTCCTCACTGTAATACTATCCCTTATCAAAAATGCCACTCCCCCTCCCCTCTTGCCCCCCTTGACCTACTCCCTTTCTGTCCTTCCTGTAGCATTTGTATCCTGGAACACTAAGCTGCCAGTCCTGTCCATCCCTGAGCCACATTTCTGTAATTGCTATGATATCCCAGTCCCATGTTCCTAACCATGCCCTGGGTTCATCTGCCTTCCCTGTTAGGCTCCTTGCAATGAAATAAATGCAGTTTAATTTATCAGTCCTACCTTGTTCTCTGCTTTGTCCCTGCCTGCCTTGACTGTTTGACTTTTGTCAACTGTACCAGTCTCAGATTGATCACTTTCCTCATTATCTCCATGGGTCCTCCCGTTACTTAACTAGTTTAAATCCTCCCGAGCAGCTGTAGCAAATCTCTCTGCAGTGTATTAGACCCCTTCCAATTCAGGTGCAATCTGTCCTTGTACAGGTCACTTCTACCCCAGAAGAGATTCCAATGATCCAAAAAAGTGAATCTTTCTCCCATAGTTCCTCAGTTATGCATTCATCTGATCTATCCTCCTATTCCTACCCTCACTAGCTTGCAGCACAAGGGGTATTCCAGATATTGCTACTCTCGAGGACCTGCCTAAATTCCTGCCTAACTCCTATATTGTCCCTTCTGAATCTCATCCTTTTCCCTTCCTATGTCATTGGTTCTAATGTGTACAATGACCTCCTGCTGGGCCCTCTCCTCCTTGAGAACATTCTGCACCCTCTCTGAGACACCCTTGATCCTGGCACCAGGGAGGTAATAAACCACTGATTTTTCGCTGCTGGCCACAGAAACGTCTGTCTGTACCTCGGACGAGAGAGTCCTCCAACACAATTGAACTCTTGGAACCCGACGTACCCCTCATTGCATTTGAGCCAGTCTCGAAACCAAAAACTTGGCTGTTCGTGCTCTTGTAAATTCCTCATTTCTTCTGTCACTCCAATCAATCCAATCGATCTAATAGGATTTGCAAGCAACGATATTCATTGCAGATATAATCCTCAGTAACACGTAAACTCTCCCTAAACTCCCATATCCAACAAGGAGAGTGTATCACTCTACTAAAAGCTATTTTTGCTTCTTTCAATCTACAGACCCAGAAATTAGCACTGTCTTATTCCTCTATAAAATGCTGCTACAGGCTAATTTAATGCTTATGGCTTATATTTTTAAGTTTAATCAAGAGACATATCTCAATAAAACACATAATCAAGAAAGAATTCTATTGAAGTTGATTACCTACAGTGACTTATGGGTGCCCAGTTTTGAGGTGCTATATCTGTTCGAAATTTCTCTCATTTGGTATGGCCATATGCCACAAAGTTCAATGGAGCGTATCCTCAATGTGTAGATGGGACTTCATCTCCACAAGGACTAAGCCAAGATCATTCCTTCCAAACCCTCTTGTTGGTTCCCTCGCTATTTGCTGCAGACCCAGTCTAACAGTTATTTCCTTTAGGACTCAGTTCAGTCAGTAGTGGTGCAACTACTCTTGGGGGACATCAAAATCCATTCCCCACCAAAGTGCATTCTGTAGCTTTACCACCAACAGTGCTTCTACTTGATGCTTAACATAAAGGAATACTGATTCACCAACTCAGAGGAGAGCGTTGCAGCAGGGTGCACTAAATGGTAATAAACAGGAAGTTTTCTTGCCCATGATAACCTGATGAATAAGATTCTTGAGTTCTGGAGTCAATGTTGAGGACTCCCAGGACAAATCCTTCCCTCCCCAGTGAAATACTGAGGGAATTTGGCAATATCTTTAAGACAAAGATATTAAATCAAGTTTCATCCAATGTATGTGGTTTCGAAAAAAACAGCAAGTTAAATTGTGGGTTCAACTTCCACTACAGGATTTGAGTAGACAGTCAACTGACACTTTCTAATGCAATAACGAGGAAGTAATGTCCCTTAGGTGCCATGTGAAACCCAGGATTTTATGAAAAATCCAAATGTTTTCTCGTGGTTTAGCCAATATTTATCTCTTAACCAACATCACCAAAAACAGTTCTTAACTTATCATTCAACTTATTACTTATTGGCTGCCACATTATTCTGCATAATGGTAGTAAATATAGTTCCATAAGCACACAGTTCAGTGGTTATTAAAATATTTGATATAACATGATAATAGAAAAGTTGCTTTGTAAAAGCATGTTCCACAAGAATGAAAGTAAACAACTGAATATCCCGGTTTTTATTTTCACTTTTTAAATTAACAACAAAGCACCATAAATTTAGCATTATCACTGAGATAATGAGGGAAAAGTCAAAAGAAAGACATTTGGTAAGTCCCCATGGCTGCTGCAGTGGAGGCACATTTGGGTTCCTCACAGCATCTGCATCCAGCACAAACTCATGAAGGAAGCGGCAGAGGGGAGGTCGAGCCCACTACGTGACTTGGCAGCATCAATGGTGGCTGCATCGGTGAAGTATGCCCAGAGCGGACTCTTAGCAGCGGAATCCAGTTTGGGCCGGTGCAGCATTGGTGATGGCTGTGTTGGTGAGGTGCAGTGAGGACTCCTGGTGGCAGTAGTGTTGGTTGAGGTAAGGTGGCCCCAGAGAGTGACAACTCTTGTTCCAACAGGTCAGCAAGGGGACCTTGGCTGGCTACTCCAAGCCCATGGCTGAGTACTTAACAAGAAGGACTGTAAAGTTCAACTTTATTTCTCTATTTTTCTGTCTTTTATATTCTATGTTTTGGTTTATTTTTCTATGTTTTAAAATGTGCTGGAGAGTGACAACTCTCGACATCACTTTTCATTGTATTTTGTAACAAAATACATGTGATAATAAATAAATCAAATGACCTAATATACAAGCTCAATGGAGTAATGGCCATCTGTGTTGTATTTTATTTAAGTAAATGCTGAAACCTTGTGGGGATATAAACAGAAACAGTAAATTGAACAGAGAATAAACAGGTTTCTCACCGTAGCCATCTGAAACTTTTTTGAGGATCGGTAAAAGATACCTGCCGCTGAAATCATACCCTCTCTCAATCAAACCTTCTTTCAGAGTCTCAAAGCCACACAACACCACTACAGGAGTGCCACCAAACCAGAGAGTGAATACTGGACCATATTGCTTGCTCAGCTGTAGAGACACAATAAACAACAACTGCTAAAAAGATGCTGAACCATGGACAACACCACAATATCTACTAACCCAATTGTATTATCCAACAAATTGAATGAGGGAGAGACTTACAAATCTGTTGTTCAGAAAACAGCTGGCCTTTTAAACTGTGGGGAGACACATGGTTAAATCTCATCTTGGTGTTGTCCAATGTCCAAACACATGCATTGCCAGCCAGATAAGCTGATTAACAATCCAGCGGCAAAAATCCTGTATCGTCCTTTTTTCCTCACCTGTGTCTCGGAGACTGGTTATATAGAGTTCCACACAAACTCAGGGCATCACAGCTCAGGCATCTTTGATTCGTCCAGTTCTAATTTGCACAGATCAATTTACTTAGAAATTCAGGCACTTAGCAGAGTACCTAGTTTATATTTCTTTTTTGGCTCATTAGAATCAGGAATGTTAATATTAAAGAATGGAATATGTCATTTGATGTATCCAGTTCTAATTTTTGACATTACCTGTTGAGGTATGTGATGATGCTGATCCTTTAACAAGGTTATATTGTCCTTGGCTATTTTTTCCCAGGGAGTTCACAAAAGCAGCAATTTCGAAAGGTCTGGCTTTCGATGGAATTTGAGGCCAATTTGATTATAGCTAACAGATACTGCCTCAGGCAAAAGGCTTTTAAGTTTAAAAAAAAACATTTGTAAAATGAAAGGGGAGCGGTCAATTCTCCCAGCTCGGCTTTACTCTGGTTTGGTTTGGTTTTTGGCAGTCTGCCTATTCACTAAAAGCAGTCAGGCAGTTTTAAAGCTGTACCCAAAGAAGCAGGTCCACGCTCTCTCTCTGCCATTTCTGCTAGAAGACCCTGTGTTTGATTTTACCTTTTGTGCCAAGGGGTGTTTATGGGGATTGTTGCAAGTATTGGGAACAGCATCATTAAGTTGGGAAGATCTGTTGAGTTTTCAGATATGTTAACTTATTCAGTACTCTGTTCTCTTTTGTTTGTGTTTCATTTGGTAATCTTGTAAATACATTCTGTTTTATTTAAAATTAAGTGGTTTGACCAGCTGCATCACTCCTGGAATATCCACTGTACACCTGCTTAAAACAACTCACAAATATTTGAGAAGATTTGTAGCTGAGGTTGAGGTCCAGGTTGTACGTTTGCTTGGTGAGCTGGTAGGTTTATTCTCAGACATTTCGTCACGATGCTAAGTAACATCATCAGTGAGCCTCTATTGAAGTACTGTGTTCTGTCCTGCTTTCTATTTATGTGCCTTCCTCTGTCAAGGTGGGTGATATCATTTCCAATTCCTTTTCTCAGAGGTTGGTAAATGGGATCCAAGTTGATGTGTCTATTGATGGAGCACTGGTTTGAATGCCAGGCCTCTAGGAATTCCCATGCATGTCTCTGTTTAGCTTGTCCTAGGATGGAGGTGTTGTATCAGTGGAAGTGGTGTCCTTCTTTGTTTGTGTGTAAGGATACTAGTGATAGATGGTCACGTCTTTTGGTGACCACTTGCAAGATTTACTTCTTGCTTTTGAAATGTAATGGGAAACATTGGACTGTTTTTCTCTATATCGAAAATCTTACTTTTCTCATTCTCTCCATATTCTTCAAACTTTCTCACTATTTAGGGAGACTTGATAGAAGTCTATAAAATTATGAGATGCATAAATTGGGGAAAAAAGATTCTGTCAACCTTGAGTTGAAATGTCTAATACTAAGGGGCATGCATTTAAGCTGAGGGGGGAGAAATTCAAAGGAGACGTGAGGGGCAAGTTTTTCTTTTGCACAGAAAGTGGTAGGTGTCTGGAATTCACTGTTGGGGGTATTGGTGGAGACTGATACTATAGAGGCATTTAAGGGGCTTTTAGATAAGCACATGAATACGCTGGGAATGGAGGGAAATGGACCAAAGGCAGGCAGAAGGGATTAGTTTGATTTGACATCATGTTGGGCATGTCATGGGCTGAAGGGCCATTTCCTGTGCTGTACTGTCCTATGTTCTATTTCCCATGTTCTTTATACTATGGAAAAATTATAAATCACACAACACCAAATAAACCTGTTGGACTATAGATTAGATTGTCTACAGTGTGGTACAGGCCCTTTGGCCCAACATGTCCACACCGACCCTCCGAAGAGTAACCCACCCAGACCCACTTCCCTCTGATTAATGCACCTAATACTATGGGCAATTTAGCATGGCCAATTTACCTGACCTGCACATCTTTGTGACTGTGGGAGGAAACCAGAGCACCCGGAGGAAACCCACGCAGACACGGGGAGAATGTGCAAACTCCACACAGACAGTCGCCCGAGGCTGAAATCGAACCTGGGACCCTGGTGCTGTGAGGCATCAGTGCTAACCACTGAGCCACCGTGCCACCCATTGTGAGATTTTTAACTATGTCCACCCCAGTCCAAACTGGCACCTCCACATTATGGAAGAATTAAGCTCACCATTAGTGGGCGGCACGGTGGCACAGTGGTTAGCACTGCTGCCTCACAGCGCCTGAGACCCGGGTTCAATTCCCGCCTCAGGCGACTGACTGTGTGGAGTTTGCACGTTCTCCCCGTGTCTGCGTGGGTTTCCTCCGGGTGCTCCGGTTTCCTCCCACAGTCCAAAAGATGTGCAGGGTCAGGTGAATTGGCCATGCTAAATTGCCCGTAGTGTTAGGGAAGGGGTAAATGTAGGGGTATGGGTGGGTTTCGCTTCGGCGGGTCGGTGTGGACTTGTTGGGCCGAAGGGCCTGTTTCTACACTGTAATGTAATCTAATCTAATCATTTTCAGTACAATACTGTACTTCCTTGGGAGTGCTGCTGAATCCAATCAACCAGTCATTCCTGAACACTCTTCAGCAACCATAACTAAGAAATAGACTATAGTAAATATTGAGACAATGAAAGGTGCTATGTAAATAGTATTCTTTTATCCATTAAAGACAATGTTGGGTTTGGCTGTGCCACACTCTTAACAGGTCACTATTGCTCGCGATGCATACAGTTTTACTAGTCAAAAGTGTGGCACTGCAGGAGAGTCGACGTTTCCAGTATAAGAGGTAAAAACAATGACTGCAGATGCTGGAAACCAGATTCTGGATTAGTGGTGCTGGAAGAGCACAGCAGTTCAGGCAGCATCCAAGGAGCAGCAAAATCGACGTTTCGGGCAAAAGCCCTTCATCAGGAATAAAGGCAGACAGCCTGAAGCGTGGAGAGATAAGCTAGAGGATGGTGGGGGTGGGGAGAAAGTAGCATAGAGTACAATAGGTGAGTGGGGGAGTGGATGAAGGTGATAGGTCAGGGAGAAGAGGGTGGAGTGGATAGGTGGAAAAGGAGATAGGCAGGTAGGACAAGTCTGGACAAGTCATGGGGACAGTGTTGAGCTGGAAGTTTGGAACTAGGGTGAGGTGGGGGAAGGGGAAATGAGGAAACTGTTGAAGTCCACATTGATGCCCTGGGGTTGAAGTGTTCCGAGGCAGAAGATGAGGCGTTCTTCCTCCAGGCATCTGGTGGTGAGGGAGCGGCGGTGAAGGAGGCCCAGGACCTCCATGTCCTCGGCAGAGTGGGAGGGGGAGGTGAAATGTTGGGCCACGGGGTGGTGTGGTTGATTGGTGCGGGTGTCTCGGAGATGTTCCCTAAAGCGCTCTGCTAGGAGGCACCCAGTCTCCCCAATGTAGAGGAGACCGCATCGGGAGCAACGGATACAATAAATGATATTAGTGGATGTGCAGGTAAAACTTTGATGGATGTGGAAGGCTCCTTTAGGGCCTTGGATAGAGGTGAGGGAGGAGGTGTGGGCGTAGGTTTTACAGTTCCTTCGGTGGCAGGGGAAGGTGCCAGGATGGGAGGGTGGGTTGTAGGGGGGCGTGGACCTGACCAGGTAGTCACGGAGGGAACGGTCTTTGCGGAAGGCGGAAAGGGGTGGGGAGGGAAATATATCCCTGGTGGTAGGGTCCGTTTGGAGGTGGCGGAAATGTCGGCGGATGATTTGGTTTATGCGAAGGTTAGTAGGGTGGAAGGTGAGCACCAGGGGCGTTCTGTCCTTGTTACGGTTGGAGGGATGGGGTCTGAGGGCGGAGGTGCGGGATTTGGACGAGCACTCTTCATCAGGAATGAGCAGTTTGACTGGGGTCCCTTGGTTGAGGTCCGCTGGGGTGAGATCGCCATTATGGATTTCTACCTTAGTAAGAGTCAAGAGGGAAGAATCATTTGAATTATTTAATGGAACACAAATTCTCCTTACCTTGATGAGAGATTTGTGAGGAGCTTTTATATCCATTTGGAACAAGTTGCCGACAATCGGGAGTGCAGGAGGAGCTGGAGGAAGTCTGCCGTACTGGGGCCGTTTGCTTTTGAGAAACCACAGAAGAAGCAGGACACTTAGCAAAGCTAAAAGCAAGGTTGTAGCTGGATTGCTGGAATCCATGGTGATCGCGTAAGAAATGAAAATAAGTTCCTGGAGGAGCAAATAAAAGCTGTGTTCTGGTTGCGATATTTGGTGAACTATCTGCCAGAGAAGACTAAAACGTAAGTTTCACTTAATTAAATCATAGTGCGATTAATATCACAATCAGCAACGCCATAAGTTTCAAGAATTAAAAATCCATCAGCACTGCAAACCTCCCTTCACTCTATTTAAATGAGGAGTACTAAAATAAAACTCGATTAAGACAGAAAGCTGTACGTTCCATGACACTCGTCAGTAATGTCGCTTTCGTTTTTTTTGTACAGTTCAGGATTCAGCCAATAACTGTGCCACCCTGCAGTCTGTCAATGCTTTTTTTTCCTTACAGCCAATATGAGCATGCGTCGTCTCGGAAAAGTTGGCACACCCTGGAAAAAAATGACCTCCCAAAAATAACACTGATGGTGCTTTGATAACTTAAGCTCTCAATAAATCCAACAGCCTTGCCTGTAATGGAGGGGTGACTGCACAAAACAATTGGAAGTTTGTAAATGCATGCAAGATTGAAATGCATAAGTATAAAGATTTTTAAAGCTAGGTGTGGAGACAAGCCCAAAAATTGGGAGGGACCTCTACTCGAAGGCAAGTTGGGTTTTCTTACAAGGTTACATTCTTTTAATGTTTTTGCATTTACATGTGCAGGTAAGATGACAAATTTCAGTCTGAGCAGGCAGACCCAGCCTGGAATATCCACACTATATTTAAAAGACAGACCGGAATAACACTTAGATTAGATTAGATTAGATTATTTACAGTGTGGAAACAGGCCCTTCGGCCCAACAAGTCCACACCGACCTGCCGAAGCGCAACACACCCATACCCCTACATTAACCCCTTCACCTAACACTACTTAACTCTCTGCAATCCAGGAACACCTTCCTTTTGCCTATCATCCCCATCCTCTGCATGACATATCAGAGAGCCTGCAAATGGCAGTGTCATGGTTCAGCAATGCTTCCTAAAGGTGCTGCTTTGAGGAGTTTGTAAATTAGAGGTGACCTTCTGTCCAAGAGATGGAATGGAATCTGTCCAGAGTCAGTAAAATGGCCTGGATAAAGCTGGCTGCAGCAAACAGTCCCTCTGGTGACCACTATAGCATGACTGGACAAGTGCTCCACTGTCTACTCAGTATTTTGTGCCCCAATGAGAGTGAGTTAATATTACAAGTTTGCTAGTGCTCATGAATGCCACATACCAGATTGGCTTCCAGGCATCTCCATCATATGCCTCATTGCAATCCACGTCTGTCAATTCATTGAACCTACCTGTGTCGTGTGGCTTATACTGGGGTAATACTACTTCTCGCCTATCTGCCAAGGCTCACATTTAAAAACCAGTGTCTGCCCACACCTGGCACCACTTGCAACAGGGCATGGACACAAATCCAGAAGCTTGCATATGCAATGATTTTGCCAGTATCAAATACATGTATGTATAGTCAGGCACCACACCATGATGTAGAATTCCAATGACACCTTACACAAATGAACTACAGATGTGCAAGAAAGAAGTGCACAATTGAAATGGAATTCAGCAGGAGTAAGGGAGGGATTGAGGGAGAGGAGGATGAGGGGATGTGATAGCCCCTACAAAGCCCAGGGGGAATCACTAATTTATCTCCTTGTGGGTCTTCCTGACTATGAGTTCCCTTAGTAACAGGCAATGGCCTGCCCAGTTGGAACTCATCACCTGAGCCCAAAATAAAGCAGACCCAGCAGTGCTTGGACCTGACATTGTGCACCAGTTGAAGGATGCTCAGGTACGTGATGGAATCTTGTCTGCATGTACCCCTGCTCAGACGAAATTTCACATTGGCCCCAAAGTCCTGAACCTCACTTGGGAGCCTGCACCCCATAACCTGAGCAACCTCCTGAATGTATGTACTATGAATATGAAAAAAAGGTAAAGGTCTTGTGGCAGTGCCCCTACCTCTGACCCAGGAAGTCCAAGTTCAAGTATGTTACATCTCTCAGATCAGGTTGATTAGAAAATACATAAAGCAGACTCAGGTGTTGGATCTGCCAAACTGTCTGTGTTGGATTGGAACTAGCCTATGTATGCCACAAGTAGTGGCTCTATTTTGGAGTTCAACAATAAAAAAAATTTTTAAATATTTTGGTGATGCTGCACAATGGCTCTGTGGTTAGCACTGCTGCCTTACAATGCCAAGGACCCAGGTTTGATTCAAGCTTGGGCCACTATCTGTGTGGAGTTTGTACATTCTCCTCGTGTTTGCATGCAGTTCCATTACAGTCTAAAGATGTGCCAGTTAGGTGGATTGGTCATGCTAACTTGATCTGAGGTGTCCAGGGATATGCAGGCAACGTGGATTAGGCATGGTAAAAGAGGCATAATGGGTACAGGGTAGGGGAGGTGGGTCAGGATGAGATGCTCTTCAGAGGCTCAGTGCAGCCCTTTCTGCACTGGAGGGATTCTATGATTCTGTAATGTTCCTTTCCATTGAGTTTACTGAGTTATTACAGGCATGAAGAGGGAGGATGGATGAAAAAGAAGAGCAAGAGAAATGATGGGGGGAACCAGATAGGTGGTCAGTGAAAAGGTGAGGGGATGATGATGGGACCACTGTTTTCTTTCCCTTCCTATCACACTCCCATGTCCCCATCACAGCCTCTCCAATCCCTCATCAGCCCTCTCTCCACCATTTAGTCCACAGTCCTTCACTCTGCCATTACAGTTCACATCACGTATAAAAACAGGCCAAGACTCAGGTATCCTTTGTCTGGACTCATGCCTCCTTGTCTGATGCTGTTAATTAATGTAACTAATTGATCCCCACCATTTTTCATATTGGCAATAAACCTTCACTTAAATGTGTGTGTGCTGTTCCTAACAAGCACGTATCCACAAATTTTGAATTGGTGCATAGTACACATGCATGTGGTGTCACTAGAATTGGCCCATTTAAAATGGTAAAGGAACTGCAACATTCAGCAGCTCAGGCATCACCAGTTCCCTGACCTTTCTCCAGAACTAGGGAACCAACACATCACATCGCCAATCACCAAAAAGTTACGTGGAACAAGGACGACACCACAAAAGCTGGGTTCAAGATGAAGACCTCATACGGGTTTCAGATATGCGCATTACATAAAACTTGATAGATTCCCATCACCTCTAACTCCTTTACCACATTCAGTTGCCTTTCATTCAGAGCTCTTTAACTCATAATCTCCTCCATACCACATTCTTCTTGCAAGTATTACAGAGGGTCAATTGCAGCTCTGGGGATTCACATGTTTATTCCGAAAATGCAGCTGAATTGTGCACATACCCATGCTAATGTCTCCTAATGCCTATACATTCCACACATGTAGAACACACACAACCAGCATGCATGCATACACACAATGGGTGGCATGCCAGAAATCAGAGTGCCAACAACATTTGAGGTACAGGTTGCCAGACTGGTAGGGGCTCACAGGACATCTGCATATGTGGAAGGAGAGATTAGATAGTTGCAGCCATCTAGTGAAAAATCCTCCAAGCAACTATTCCCAGCAACATCTCAAAGTCTTTGGTAAAGGTGTCATTTTGTGATACTGACAAATCTTTGTTTTCCTTAGTATCTTTTGGATCCTATTCAAAATACAGTCCAGACAAGGACGAACCTCAGTAACCCCAGGCCTACCTCGCTTGCTGCACATAAACACACCATTTTCTCGAAGGTTGCTCATATTATTTAAGCATTTAAGTCCTGTGTAAATGTAGGAAAATGGCAGAAAACTTAAACACAAAGAAATTTGAGAGTATTTGTGCACGAAACACAGAAAGCTGGCACACAGCTGCCGCAGATAATCGAGAAGGTTAATGGAATTTTGGCTCTTATTTCAAATGAGTTAGAGTATACAAGTAGGGAAGACATATTGCAACTGTACAAGGTGCTGGTGAGGTCACATCTAGAGTACTGTGAGCAGTTTTGGTTCTGTTATTTAAGGAAAGATATGATTTTATTGGAGGCAGTTCAAAAAATGTTCATTAGGATGCTCCCAGCAATGGAGGAATTGTCTTATGAGCAAAGGCTAAACAGGTTAGGGTTCTACTCACTGGGGTTTAGAAGAATGAAAAGTGATCTCATTGAAACATATAGAATTCTTCAGGGGATTGACAGGATAAATGATGAGGGAATGTTTACCCTCATGGGAGAGTCTAAGACCAGAGGACACAGTCTGAGAATAAAGGGGCACCAACTGAAGTCTGAGATGAGGAGGAACTTCTTTCAGAGGGTTGAGAGTCTTTGGAATTCCTTACTACAGAGAGCTGTGACGGCAGAGTCCTTGTGTATATTTAAGGTTGAGATAGATAGAGTCTTGATAAATCAGAGAATCAAGGGTTACAAGGAAAATGCAAGAAAGTGGACATGAGGAATGTTGGATCAGCCATGATCCTACTGAATGTTGGACCAGGCTCGGGTAAACCAACCTACTGCTCTTCCTGTTTCTAAAACTATGTACAAATAATAAAACAATTAAGACAAGTACACTGATGAATTCCTCACACACATTTATTACATAGGCTGTTCAAAAACAACATTCACCAATCTTCATGAGAATTAAGAAGACAATAAAATCATTCAAAACTGCACATTATATACAATTTCAGAACAAGCAAAGGTTTTTTTTGGGACTGAACCTTACATTTTTTTGGCTAAATGTTAAGGTTTATGGAGGAATTCTTGCTGCATAGCCTACTGAGATTGTTTATCATATCTTACCAAACGTGCCTCATTAACTTTAGTACCCTGCCCTAATATCTGATTCTGTCCCCATCTTACCATACACTATTCCTGGAGCAATGTGCCAGTCAGTGGATACCCACTGAAAGACCACGACCCCTGGCACTATTGCCATTACTTAAAAGGCAGCTGTGTGCCTGGACAAGCACTGATATTTTGAAGCTTCTCTACTTGGTTAAGGAAACAATCTGAACATGTCAGAGAAAGGAAAGATGGTGCCACAATGGAGATGGAAATGTGTTGCTGGAGAAGCGCAGCAGGTCAGGCAGCATCTAGGGAACAGGAGAATCGACGTTTCGGGCATTAGCCCTTCTTCAGGAATGCCCGAAACGTCGATTCTCCTGTTCCCTAGATGCTGCCTGACCTGCTGCGCTTCTCCAGCAACACATTTCCATCTCTGATCTCCAGCATCTGCAGACCTCATTTTCTCTGCCTCAATGGAGACCCAATTGAGGGGGTGGTGCAAAGTAGAGGCATCTTCTTCCTGGTGGGCCAACAGACCTTATTAAACTGGTCTGAGATCACCATCCAGGTCCATGGTACAGTGAAACAGACAGCAGTGCCATAAGGAGGTAATGACCTTCTCTGCTTTGCCAGGATAAGTACCATACTCTTCACTTTGCTACCTTACATTCACTATCTCTACTACTGCAACCACCTCTGATCCAGGTTCATGCTCTACCACTTTCGTTATTGCCTACAAGATATTTTCAGACGCACTCTCCCTATCCTCCCACACTATTAAGCCTGCATGGCCTCTGCACTGCCACCCACCCAGCTGAGATACGTCACTACCTTTTGATCACCTGCACGAGCACTAATGTCTGTGCTGTCCACTTTAACCTCACTCGATCCTTCCTATTCTCTCATTCCAGGAAAGACAGCCTTCAATAAGAAAGAAAAAGATCCAGATGGTTGCCGGAATGCCTAATATTAAAATCCTTAGCCACTACGAGAATAGAATTTCAACCAATGCAGGAGAAAACTGGGACTGCAGCTGTGGAAATGGCAAAATATTCATGCCCCCACCTAACCAAGTAAACACCATTCTGCTATAATAAAACAAAGAACTGCAGGAGCTGGAAATCTGAAACAAAAACAGAGATTGCTGGAGAAACTCAGCAGGCCTGGCAGCAGAGTTAACAGTTTGGGTCCAATAATTCTTCTTCAGAATTCCATTCTGCACTCCAAGTCTCACAGTGTTCCTTTTACTGATGTCTTTCATTGAACACTATCGTAACCATCTCTCTCTTTTGCCTTGAAAGTACTATTGGTACATTTACCTTCTCCACAGAGAAATGGCCATCGCTACCAGAAACCAACTCCACAACCTCTGAGGACTAGAGTACAGAGGCCTCAGAGAAAGCATCAGCAAGTTTGCCTCCTGCACTGCTCCACAATTCAGTGGGAATATTAGGTTTAGAAAGTTTGGGAGCACCTCATTGCAACAACTCTGCATTTGGCCAAGGAATAAGCATCCAGACTGCTAGCACTCAGAGGACTCGGAGATAAGGCAGTCACTCACCTTGTGATATCAGCAATCAGGGACTATGGGGGAGGAACAGGAACAGAAGATAGGAATGTGGGATGGAATGGCCCTTATTACCCAGAAGCTGCAGGAGGGCAGTTACTCATGCAGTGACCTGGCTGTCTCCATGGGCAGGTTAGTGGCTGCCATGGGGAGCCTGGTCCAGCATCTCAGGGTCTGCTGGAGAGGTGCACACACTTACATTCCATCACCACAGCCACTGGTCCTTATGACTGAAGACATGGTGACAGATGTCAGGGAGCCTTGCACCCACACACCAAGTGTCCCTTCCTCAAAATGAGACAGAGCTATTCCAGGAGGCACCAACTGGAGGAAGAACCATACAAAGCCACCTCAGAAATCTCCTCTCAGAACTCTCCAGAGATGACCAGACCTTCCACTTCCACCCCATCTGCCCCACTTCACTTCTTGGAAGTCGTAACCGAGGGAGGTTTGCTTGCCTCTGGCAAGAAGATCCTCAATATTTCTGGGCTATCCAAAAGCAGGAAGGCAGATTATTATCTGAAAGGCGATACATTGAGAAAGAAGAGGTGCGACAAGACCTGGATGTCTTTGTACATCAGTCGCTGAAAGTAAGTATGCAGGTGCAGCAGGCAGTGAAGAAGGCAAATGGTATGCTGGCTGCATAGCTTGAGAATTTAAGTACAGGAGCAGTGATGTCTTGCTACAAATGATTAAGGCTTAGGTGAGACCATAACTGGAGTAGTATGCGCAGTTTTGGTGTTGGTATCTGAAGAAAGATGTTCTGGCCATGGAGGGAGGGCAACAAAAATTTACCAAACTGATTCCTGGGATGGAAGGACTTACATATGATGACAGATTGGATCAGTTATGGCGATACTAAGTGGAGTTTAGAAGAATGAGCATGAATCCTGTAGAAACCAAATTCTAACGCGGCTAGGCAGTATACTTACAGGAAGGATGGGTTAGCAAGTTTGCAGACGACACAAAGGTTGGAGGTGTCGTTGACAGTATAGAGGGCTGTTGTAGGCTGCAGCATGACATTGACAGGATGCAGAGATGGGCTGAGAGGTGGCAGATGGAGTTAAACCTGGATAAATGATGCATTTTGGAAGGTCGAACTTGAAAGTTGAGTACAGGATTAAAGACAGGATTCTTGGCAGTGTGGAGGAACAGAGGGATCTTGGTGTGCAGGTACATAGATCCCTTAAAATTGCCATCCAAGTGGACAGGGTTGTTAAGAAAGCATATGGTGTTTTGGCTTTCATTAACAGGGGGATTGAGTTTAAGAGCCATGAGATCTTGTTGCAGCTCTACAAAACTTTGGTTAGACCGCACTTGGAATACTGTGTCCAGTTCTGGTCGCCCTATTATAGGAAAGATGTGGATGCTTTGGAGAGGGTTCAGAGGAGGTTTACCAGGATGCTGCCTGGAATGGAGGGCTTATCTTACGAAGAGAGGTTGACTGAGCTCAGACTTTTTTCATTGGAAAAAAGGAAGAGAGGGGAGCTAATTGAGGTATAAAAGATAATGAGATAGAGTTGATAATAGATAGAGTTGATAGCCAGAGTCTTTTTCCCAGGGCAGAAATTGTTAATGCGAGGGGTCATAGTTTTAAGCTGTTTGGCGGAAAGTATAGAGGGGATGTCAGAGGCGGGTTCTTTACGCAGAGAGTTGTGAGAGCATGGAATGCGTTGCCAGCAGCAGTTGTGGAAGCGAGGTCATTGAGGATATTTAAGAGACTGCTGGACATGCATATGGTCACAGAAATTTGAGGGTTTGTATGTTAGGTTTACCTTGCATGAGGATCAATGGTCGGTACAACATCGTGGGCTGAAGCGCCTGTTCTGTGCTGTACTGTTCTATGTTCTATGATATTCCCAATGAGCCAGGGGGGCCACAGTCTAAGGATATGGAGTAGACCATCTAGGACTAAGATGAGAAATCTCTTCACCCAGAGAGTGATGAGCCTATGGAATCCTCTGCCACAGAATGTGGTTCAGGCCAAAATATTGAATGTTTTCAAGAAGGAATTAACTTTGGTTCTTCGGACTAACGGGATCAAACAGTATGGGGGAGAAAGCGAGAATAGGGTTGGATGATCAGCCATGATCCTGCTGAAGGGTGAAGCAGGCTCAGAAGGCCAAAAGGCCTCCCTCTGTTTCTATATGCCACGATGGTCGTGAGGAGTTGACAAGTGGCAGATACTAATGTCTGTAGATCAGGGGTGCCTGTGGCTGGTGCCTGTGGATTCTCCCTGAAATGGTGTTTGGTGGCTACTTGCAGCCTGTGGTGAGCTGAAATCACCAGGTGCCTGCTCTGATTTCGTGTCAAGAATTCTCAATGTCTAGCTTATTTGGCACATTTGATGAGATAGGAAGCTGAATATGGATGAGTCAAGTTGCAGCATTAATAAGGGACTTAACAACCTATAAACCTGTTTAATTGACAACTCACTGCCAAGCAAGAAACTCCCCTCACCATAGAGTCATAGAGTCAGAGATGTACAGCATGGAAACAGACCCTCACTTGTCAAAAGCCTAAAAGATGCAGCAAGATTTCCTGCCATCGAGATAGGCCTCACCAGCCTTCTCATCTAATTCTGTCACAGATCTTACTATAACCCACATCACTCAGCCCCTAAAAGATTCTGCCCATTATGTTCAAATTTGTGTTATATTCAGTCACTTCACATGGTCATCCTTCATTAATACAACATTTCACTGGCTTTAAGTATCTGTTATGATGCCAGTAGAAAAAAAATATTAAAAGCCTATTTTGACAAAGATCTGATAAACTTTTTAATTACACATTTCCATTATCACATGTGAATTATTGTGAATTCTAAACTACTTCATTGTATTTTTAAAAAATGAATATTTGACTTCATTACTATAATAAAATACTGCAGATACTGGAAGATTGAAATAAAACCAGAAATGCAGGTCTAAAAGCATGTACAGAGAGAGAAACAAAATTAATGTTACACATGGATAACCATTTACCTGTATTATATGAATTTAATTAAGCTATTCCTTATTAAAATTAGTGTTTTTCACCAAATGCTGTTGTTGTAGGTCACACTCGTGGCAAGTTAGTAATTTCTATAAACGGTTGGTATTGTGACTGTGAGAAAGGTACTCATCCTGTGTGCTGAAGTTTGATCTACATTTAGATTGAGTGAATTTGTTAAAAAAAACACAGAATATGTATATTCAAGATTAGTCCATAATTTATAAAGAAACTACCGAAGCTCTAACATCATCTGCTAAAATTCAGTTGATACAACACAACGGATGTCCTGCTTGAGTTAACGAGAAATAGCACAAAACTTGTACACGTGGGGTATATGCAAGATTCCACTCGAAACCGATGAGATGTTAATATCCTTGTGGTCAATAACAGGGTTGAAGACAAAGTTCTGAAGCAGAGTTGTCAAAAAAAGGAAAAGTTCCATGCGAGCCAAGGACTCTCCCAGACATTTCCTTTTCCCTGTAAAAACAGATGTTATTAAGCAAAAAACTCAAAGTATTTGACGGTTGATTGCTTTAACATATGTGGCATTATGAATAGGGGGCTGAATCTGTTTCTGTACATTTTGTGTATGAGTCTAATTCTTATCAAACTGGGGGAAATAATGAAACATGCCCGTGACCCACAATGGGACAGTTCACACAATTGTTCCTCTGTCTAAACCATTAATTTTGATTGAAATGCCTTACTACACACACAATATAGATATGATTTGGAGGTGCCGGTGCTGGACTGGGGTGGACAAAGTTAAAAATCACGCAACAACAAGTTATAATCCAACAGGTTTATTTGGAAACACTAGCTGCTTCTTCACCAGGTGGTTGTGGAGCAGTTCTGCTCAAAAAAACACTTGCACACTCTGCACACTTCATTGATCAAGTTCACAATTTCCAACTTTTCCACAGTAAGTAGTTCAGTATAAATCCAAGTAACTATTGAGTCCAAACTGAGCAGGTTTGTAACTCAAACCTCTCTTCTCCCATGACTTCTTTGAATTTTTAATTTATATGTGCAATTCCATATTGTTTCTGAATTCTACTGTTGTTATGGGCCACCATTTCTCTCAGTGGTATTATTCCCACAGATATCAATTCAAAAGACATATTTATACCAATTTAAAGATTATTTCAAATGAAATCAGATCTTCAGCTAACTACTCACACTCGACCTGGTGTGGTTAACTTGACCACTAACATTTCAGTACATTGCTCATTCCAAAGAACAGAAATGCTCTTTATAACAGCGGAGGTTTTATGTCATATAGCAGTCAGACTGCATGATAGCCAACCTGTCTGTGAAATGATAGGGATTAGTCTTGTTTCTTCATTTGTCTCTCAAAAGCATATTTACTACTGACCGGAAGGTAAGTAAAACTTCAATTAGACAGAAATGAGAAAGAGAGTCCATACCTGCAGAGAATGGCATGAAGCTTTCACTATTTTTGAAACATCCATTTTTATCAAGGAAATGATTTGGGTCAAACGAATCTGGTTTCTCCCACAGGCTGGTGGATTTCAGAACAGAGGAAAGTACAGGAATCACAAATGTGCCCTAAAACAAAATTACCGCAGTTCAGCAAGGAAAAAAGCAAAATTTACATTTGTAACAAATGAACACTTGAAAAACATAGCAACATGAGACAGTGAAGTGAAATTAGAAATCATCTATCTTGGTGATTTAGTGTAACATCATATTTGATATTGATGCAAGAGAGCAAATCTGATTCTTGAACTTAACTGAATTATTTGATCTTAACCAGAGTGGCAATGGACTTGTTACATTTGAACTCACTGTCGCTGAGAAACAAATCAGCTAAATTTTCCCATTGGGTTAAATCAGCTTAGTGTCATCTTTCTCAAGTTTCATGGAGATGTTCCCTCTGTGAAGCATTATGAGTTTTCAAATGTTATCTCCCCAAATATCATCTCATTATCTATGCACCATGCCCCTATGGCACACCATCATCAATTCTCCAACTCGCTGGAGATAGACGTACTCACCATAGAACATTACAGTGCAGTACAGGCCCTTGGGCCCTCGATATTGCACCGACCTGTCATACCAATCTGAAGCCCATCTAACCTATACTATTCCATGTACGTCCATATGCCTGTCCAATGACGACTTAAATGTACTTAAAGTTGGCAAATCTACTACCGTTGCAGGCAAAGCATTCCATACCCTTACTACTCTCTGAGTAAAGAAACTACCTCTGACATCTGTCCTATATCTATCACCCCTCAATTTAAAGCTATGCCCCCTCGTGCTCACCGTCACCATTCTTGGAAAAAGGCTCTCCCAGTCCACCCTATCTAACCCTCTGATTATCTTATATGTCTCTGTTAAGTCACCTCTCAACCTTCTTCTCTCTAACGAAAACAGCCTGAAGTCCCTCAGCCTTTCCTCGTAAGACCTTCCCTCCATACCAGGCAACATCCTAGTAAATCTCCTCTGCACCCTTTCCAAAGCTTCCACATCCTTCTTATAATGCGGTGACCAGAACTGTACACAATACTCCAAGTGCGGCTGCACTAGAGTTTTGTACTGCTGTAGCATAACCTCATGGTTCTGGAACTCAATCCCTCTATTAATAAAAGCTAAAACACTGTATGCCTTCTTTACAACCCTGTCAACCTGGGTTTACGCTCATCTACCTGTTTGGTCACCTTCTCAAAGAACTCAATAAAGTTTGTGAGGCACGACCTACCCTTCACAAAACTGTGCTGACTATCCCTAATCAAATTATTATTTTCTAGATGATTATAAATCCTATCTCTTAGAACCTTTTCCAACACTTTACCAATAACTGAAGTAAGGCTCACTGGTCTATAATTATCAGGATTGTCTCTACTCCCCGTCTTGAACAGGGGAACCACATTTGCTATCCTCCAGTCTTGCACTATTCTTGTAGACAATGGTGATTTAAAGATCAATGCCAAAGGCTCGGCAATCTCCTCCCTGGTTTTCCAGATGATCCTAGGATAAATCCCATCCAGCCCACGGGACTTATCTATTTTCACACTCTGCAGGATTTCTAATACCTCTTCCTTGTGAACCTCAATCACACCTAGTCTAGTAGCCTGTATCTCGGTAATCTCCTCGACAACATTGTCATTTTCTAGAGTGAGTACTGTTAAAAAATATTCATTTAGTGCTTCCTCTATCTCTTCTGACTTCACACACAACTTCCCACTACTATCCTTGTTTGGCCCTAATCTTACTCTCGTCATTCTTTTATTCCTTAAATACCTATAGAAAGCCTTAGGGTTTACCCTGACCCTATCCGCCAACAACTTCTCATGTCTCCTCCTGGCTCTTCTGAGCTCTCTCTTTAGGTCTTTCCTGGCTACCTTGTAACCAGCAAGCGCCCTAACTGAGCCTTCACATCTCATCCTAACATAAGCCTTCTTCTTCCTCTTGACCAGAGATCCCACTTCCTTCGTAAACCACGGCTCCCGCGCTCTACAGCTTCCTCCCTGCCTGACAGGTACATACTTATCTAGGATACACAGTAGCTTTTCCTTGAATAAGCTCCGCATTTCTAATGTGCCTATCCCCTGCAGTTTCCTTCTCCATCCTATGCTTCCTAAATCTTGCCTAATCACATCATCGTAATATCCTTTCCCCCAGCTGTAACTCTTGCCCAGTGGTGTACACCTATCCCTTTCTATCACTAAAGTAAATATAACAGAATTGTGCTCACCTACCTCCAAGTCTAACACCTGGCCAGGCTCATTACCCAGTACCAAATCTAATGTGGCTTCGCCCCTTGTTGTCTACATACTGTGTCAGGGAGCCCTCATGCACACACTGGACAAAAACTGACCCATCTATAGTACTCGTTCCCAGTCAATATTTGGAAAGTTGCAGTCCCCCTTGACAACAACCCTATCTCCCTCACTCGTATCGAGAATCATCTTTGCTATCCTTTCCTCTACATCTCTGGAACTATTCAGAGGCCTACAGAAAACTCCCAACAGGGTGACTTCTCCTTTCCTGTTTCTAACTTCAGCCCATACTAGCTCAGTTGATGAGTCCCCAAACATCCTTTCTGCAACTGTAATACTGTCCTTGACCAACAATGCCACACCTCCCCCTCTTTTACCATCTTCTCTGTTCTTACTGAAACATCTAAATCCTGGAACCTGCGACAACCATTCCTGTCCCTGCTCTAACCATGTCTCCAAAATGGCCACAACATCGAAGTCCCAGGTACCAACCCATGCTGCAAGTTCATCCACCTTATTCCGGATGCTCCTGGTGTTGAAGTAGACACACTTCAAACCAACTTCTTGCTTGCCGGTGCCATCTTGCGTCCCTGAAACTTGATTTTGGACCTCCCTACTCTCAATCTTTTCTATACTTGAATGACAATTTTGGTTCCCATGTCCCTGCTGGATTAGTTTAAACCCACCCCAATAGCCTTCGCGAATTCCCCCCCAGGATATCGGTACCCCTCTGGTTCAGATGAAGAGAATCCTGCTTGTAGAGGCCCCACCTACCCCAGAAAGAGCCCCAATTATCCAAGAATCCAAAACCCTCCCTCCTGCACTACCCCTGTAGCCACGTGTTCAACTCCTCTCTCTCCCTATTCCTTGCCTCACTAGCACATGGCACGGGCAACAAACCAGAGACAACAACTCTGTTTGTCCTAGCTCTAAGTGGGCGGCACGGTGGCACAGTGGTTAACACTGCTGCCTCACAGCGCCAGAGACCCGGGTTCAATTCCCGCCTCAGGCGACTGACTGTGTGGAGTTTGCACATTCTCCCCGTGTCTGCGTGGGTTTCCTCCAGGTGCTCTGGTTTCCTCCCACACTCCAAAAATGTGCAGGTCAGGTGAATTGGCCACGCTAAATTGCCTGTAGTGTTAGGTGCAGGGGTAAATGTAGGGGAATGGGTCTGGGTGGGTGCGCTTCGGCGGGTCGGTGTGGACTTGTTGGGCCGAAGGGCCTGTTTCCACACTGTAAAGTAATCTAATCTAATCTAAAGTAATCTAATCTAAAAAAAAGCTTCCATCCTAGCTCCCTGAATTTCTGCCTTAAATCCCCATCTCTCTTCCTATCATTGGTGCCTAAAATATCCAGGTATTCATAGAGTGGTAGAGTCATACTGCACAGAAACAGACCCTTCAGTGCAGCCAGTCCATGCTGAAAATAATCCCAAAATAAACTCGTCCACCTGCCTGCTCCTGGCCCATATCCCTCCAAACCTCTCCTATTCATCTATCGATCTAAATGTTTTTCAAACATTGTAATTGTAATCCTCCACTCCTTCAGGAAGTGCTTTCCACACATGAACCACCCTCTGTGCAAAAAACTATACCTCTCCTATCTTTTTTAAATCTCTCTCCTCTCACCTTAAAAAGGTGCCCCTTAGTCTTGAAATCCCCCATCCTTGGGAAAAGACAACTACCATCAATTCTATCTATACCTCTCATTATTTTATGAATTTCTATCAGGATGCCTCTCAACCTCCTAAACTCCAGCAAAAACATCCCAGCCTATCCAACCTTTCTTTATAACTCAAACCTTCCATACCTGGCAACATCCTGGTAAATCTCTTCCGAACCCTCACCAACTTGATCATATCTTTCCTATAACTGGGAGACCAGAACTGGATGCAGAACTCCAGAAGAGGCCTCACCAGTGTTCTGTACAACCTCAACATGACTTCCCAACTCCGATACTCAAAGGACTGACCAATGAAGGCAAGTGTGCCAAGTATCTTTTTAACCACCTGTCGATATATGATGCAAACTTCAAAGAATTATGTACCTGTCCCTCTGTTCCACAACACTACCTAAGACCCTACCATGAATTGTATAAACCTTTGTTGTACCAAAATGCAATATCTCGCATTTATCCAGAATGAACTCCATCTGCTATCTTTCAACCCATTGATCCATTTGATCAAGATCAGTTTATAATATTAGAAAACCTTCTTCACCAATTTTGGTGTCGTTCGCAAACTTACTAACCATGCCTTCTATATTCTCATCCAAATCATTTATATAAATGATAAACAAAAGAGGACTCAGAATTGATCCCTGTGGAACACCGCTGGTCACTGGCCTCTAGTCTAAAAAGCAACCCTCCTCTATTACTCTCTGTCTCCTACCATTAAGCCAATTATGTATCCAATTGGCAAGCTCACCCTGAATTTCATGTGACATCACTTCACTATTTAGGCTACCATGCAGAACCTTGTCAAAGGCCTTACTAAATCCAAGTAAACAGCATCTATTGCACAGCCATCATAATCTTTTGGTATGCTCTCAAAACTCAAATCGAGCTTAAGAGACATGATGTTCCTTGCACAAAACTGGAAACAGTCCAATTTGTCCATGTCAACCAGATATCTGAAATAAACCTAGTCCCATTTGCCTGCATTTGGCCTATATCCCTCTAAACCCTTCCTATTAATATACCCATCCAGATCCCTCTTAAATGTTGTAATTGTACCAGCCTCCACCACTTCCTTGGAGAGCTCATTCCATACACGCACCACTCTCTGCATGGAAAATTTACCCCTTAGGTCCCTTTTAAACTTATTCCCTCAACGTTTGGACTTCCCCACCCCGTGGAAAAGACCTTGTCTATTTACTCTATCCGTGCCCCTCATGATTTTATAAACCTCTATACGGTCACCCCTCAACCTCCGATGCTCCAGTTCCGGACACTCTCAACAAATTTAAAGCACAGTTGTGCACAAGGTTAAATACCATCAATCCAGAGCTGTCCAGCATGGTTCACCCCTCTTTCCTGCAGGTAGACGTAGCATTTGTGTGGTCTCTGTATATTAGTGGTTGGCCTTGCAAGACATCTTTGATGCTGCCTGACCTGCTGCGCTTTTCCAGCAACACATTTTTAAGCTCTGATCTCCAGCATCTGCAGTCCTCACTTTCTCCCTGCAAGACATCTCCTCTTCACCTCTGAGAAAGGACACAGATCCCTCACAGCAAGCACAGACAAAGCTGCCTCCTGCATCCTTCACCAGCTCAGATACTGACACCTTGGCGGATTTGTTAGCTAGATTAATCTGGAGAACCTGTGGTGAACACATCAAGCTGCGTCTACACTGCTGGCTGAGGAAGGAATGCCCCAGGCTGCTGGAACTCAGGACTGCCAGAGAGCAGCTATTTGATCAGCTCCAGGCAAGACAGAATTCCACAGTGTCCACAATTAAGAACACAATATAAAAAACAAGCTGATGCAGGAGCAGAAGGCAGGTTTGTTGGAGGTTCTGGGCAAATTGACACAAAGGTTGTACAATTGTTATTTGTACAATGCTGCATCTAGTATGTGAGTGTTTGGCTGCTTCATGCAAGGGTTAGCATCTGCCATAGGAATCAGGTTCAGCATCCTCAGCATATGCTGTATCCATGCTCACTCCATTGCTCCAACAATTGATTAGGGATAGTGAGCATGGCTTTGTATGTGGGAAATCATGTCTCACAAACTTGATTGAGTTTTTTTGACCAAAAAGATCGAAGAGGGCAGAGAGGTTGATGTTGTTGACATTGATTTTAGTAAAGCCTTTGACAAGGTTCTGCAAGGTAGATTGGTTAGTAAAGCTTGCCAATTGGATACAAAATTGTTTTTGTGGTGGGAGAGAGAGGGTGAAGGGTTGATTTTCTGAATGGAGGCCTGTGACCAGCAGTGTTCTGCAAGGATTGGTGCTGGGTCCAGTGTTGTTTAACATTGATATAAATGAATTTTGGTGAGAATTTAGGGGGCATAGTCAGTAAGTTTGGGTCAATTGGGTCAATGGACCGAGGTGTGGCAGATGGAGTTTAATTTGTAATAATGCAAAATATTTCATTTTGGTAAGTTGAACAAGGGCAGGACTTACACAGTTAATTGTGGGGTCCCGAGTAATGTTGTAAAATAGAGAGACCTAGATTTCAGGTACATAGTTCTTTGAAAATTCCGTCATGGATAGACAGGATGGGTAAGAAGGCACTTAGCGTATTTGCCTTCATTGCTCAGACCATTGAATATAGGAGTTGGGATATCATATTGAGGTTGTACAGGATGTTGATTAGGCCACTTTTGGAGGCCTGTGTACGGTTCTGGTCACCCATAAACTGGAGAGGGTTCAGAAAAGATTTACAAGGATGCTGCGAATATGTAAGATTGAGTTATAAGGACAGGCCAGATAGGCTCGGACTTTTTCATAAGGTCCTAACCTTATAGAGATTTATAAAATAATGAGGGGCATAGATAAAGTGAATAGCAAAAGTTTTCCCTAAGGATAGGGGAGTTTAAAACTTCTCCTGCATCAGCACATAACTGTTCTTCCACCAGACTAAATTCATCCCTTTGTCTCATTGCAAAAGAAATTGGCCTAACATCCAGATAGATGTGTTTTTAGCACCCTGACTGATGTACCTATATAACCCAGAGTGGTTGCATCAGGCCTGCAGGAATCACTGTTGCCAAACCCCTGGAGTGGAATCAGATGAGCCCTTTAACTGATCATGGCATAATCCGCACTAGGCCCTCTTGATTTTCACACTTGGCCATTTCCTTGAAGCACATGCAACGTGTTTGCCACATAAACTGCTGGCATATGCTGAAATTGACAAAGCATGGTGCCATATATCAACATGTTCAGCCTGCCCATGCCCCCTCCACCCCTCCACACACACACACACGACCAAAGAACACAGAACATTACAGTGCAGTACAGGCCCTTTGGCCCTCAATGTTGCCCCAATCTGTGGAACCAATGGGAAGCCTATCTAACCTACACTATTCCATTTTCATCCATATGTTTATCCAATGGCCCTTTGAATGCCCTTAAAGTTGGCGAGTCTACTATTGATGCAGGCAGAGTGTTCCACAGCTCCTGCTACTTGAGTAAAGAAACTATCTCTGACATCTGTCCTATATCTATCACCCCTCAGCTTAAAGCTATGTTCCCTCGTGCTAGCCATCACTATCTGATGAAACAGGCTCTCACTATCCACCCTATCTAATCCTATGATTATCAAAGTTAAAAATCACACAACACCAGGTTATAGTCCAACAGGTTTAATTGGAAGCACACTAGCTTTCGGAGTGACGTTCCTTCATCAGGTGGTCATCCACAATCACCTGATGGAGGAGCGTCGCTCCGAAAGCTAGTGTGCTTCCAATTAAACCTGTTGGACTATAACCTGGTGTGTGATTTTTAACTTTGTACACCCCAGTCCAACTCCGGCATCTCCGAATTATGATTATCAAATATGTCTTAATTAAGTCACCTCTCAATCCTGTTGTCTCTGTAACGAAAACAGCCTCAAGTCCCTCAGCCTTTCCTCATAAGACATCCCCTCCATACCAGGCAACATCCTAGTAAATTTCCTCTGAACACTTTCCAAAGCTTCCACATCCTTCCTATAATGTGGTGACCAGAACTGCACACAATAGTCCAAGTGTGGCCACATCAGAGTTTTATACATGACCTCATGGCTCAGAAACTCAATCCCTCTACCAATAAAAGCTAACACACCGTATGCCTTCTTAACAACCCTATCAACCTGGGTGGCAACTTTCAGAGATCTATGTACATGGACACCAAGATCTCTCTGCTCATCTGCACTACCAAGAATCTTACCATTAGCCCAGTACTCTGAATTCCTGTTGCTCCTTCCAAAGTGAATCACCTCACACTTTTCTGCATTCAACTCCATTTGCCACCTCTCACCTATTCAGCACTCCAAACTGTAACATGCTGCCTACCTCACCCTCTGCACTAAAAAGCAGTGCAAGGCACAGAAACTGGCAGCATTCAAATAAACACAAAGTAAGCAAGCACTAAGAAAGTAGACTCAGAGCAATAAGATATACTCTGTGTAGGATACATGAAATTTGTGTGTTCCTGTAGGAAAAGCACCCAGCAGAGGCACACAACTCATAAATGTTCTCGAGCTGAAATAAAGTTCTAAAGTGGTGTGTTCATTGGTCTGAAAATGCAACAAAATTATGTTGGTGATTTGGCAATGCTCATTGGCTTGTACAAACGGTTGGAAATGACAATATCCATAGGGCATGCAAGGACATTGAGGTGAAAACAGAGTTTGATGAAGACCTGAAGAACTAAATAGCAAGCTGCTGCTGCCAAGTAACCAGTCTTACTTTCATGTCAGGAATTAGCACTGTCTAGTTCTTTGTAGAAGTGGAGGTGAATTAGGAGCCCCAAAGAAATGAGGCAAGTTTGATTAGATTAGATTAGATTCCCTACAGTGTGGAAACAGGCCCTTCAGCCCAACTAGTCCACACGAACCCTCTGAAGAGTAACCCACCCAGACCCATTTCCATCTGACTAATGCACCTAATACTATGGGCAATTTAGCATGGGCAATTCACCTGACCTGCACATCTTTGGACTGTGGGAGGAAACCGGAGCACCCGGAGGAAACCCACGCAGACATTGGGAGAATGTGCAAACTCCACACAGACAGTCACCTGAGGCTGGAATCGAACCTGGGACACTGGTGCATGAGGCAGCAGTGCTAACCCCTGAGCTACCGTGCCATCCCCAAATGGCTAATAAGATACAAATACATGGTCATCACTATTGATTCAAAACTCATCATTCAAAACCTAAGGGGAGATTTGGAAATAAATTTCTCAATGTTCAGAATCTGTTGCTTCCACTTTTACACTATTTTCCCAACTTTCTTGGTCCCATGCTTGAGAGTGTGGAAAATTTGGCCCTATAATTCTGACTCCAGATCATTAAGCATTAAAATTGCTTTTAAGAGTGAGCATCTAGGTGTTAAGTGATGACCAGATCAGCCTTTGTTCTGATGTTTTTCACAGTGAAATAACTTATGGTGTTCAGATGTGAGGTACACAACGAGAGTCAACATTTTCAGAAGGCAATTGACAAAATTAAGTAAGAGCTTTTAAAAATAACTTTGAAACTCAGGATATCATCAATTATATTTAAAATCTGACTGTGTTGATTGTTAATTTGCCTTCCTTATTGAGAGAATGTTTGCAATCTACTGGATATAATAGCACCTTGACTCCATGACATAAAACACTTGGAAGCTATTTATACAAAATTTGAGCCAGTAAGCCAGACATCTCAGAAGAAGTTGGTTCAAGCTCAGTTCCAGAATACATTTTGAACCCTTTCTAGATTGATTTCTTACTCTATTTTACTGGAGCAAAGTAGCAGTTACATATGGTTGTTAAATTTCAAAAGTAATTAATTATGCAATGGTTTGATACCCTAAGGTGCTGTATAAATAATGTTGGATGTAATAATAGGTTTCATTCTGACCTTAGGAATCAGATATCCTCTGAATTCTATATCATTCGATGCCATATGTGGAAGATTCATGGGAATAAGGTCAACGTATCGTTGGACCTCGTGAATGACAGCATCTGTGTACGGCATTTTTGTTCGATCTTCAATAGACGGACATCGCGAGGATCCAATTACCTCGTCGATTTCTTGATGAATTTTCTCTGATGGGAGGGAAGACAATTTCACAATTATTTTATAACATATTTAGTTTTACAAGCATGTACTCAACTTTTGTCATCTAACAACTTATACACATATCAATTTTACATTATCAGTTCAAAAAGAAGTCTTATCTAATTGCTGAGCCGATGGAAAATTTAATGGTTTTAAAGCAGTTTTTTAACCATTGGCCTTCGTTCAATGTTCAGTGGAATAAACGTAGGTTTGTAAAGCCCACAGAAGGAAGGCAAGATTAAGGTGTCGTAGAAACATAGAATCATGAAGAGGCCCTTCGGCCCATCAAGACTGTGCCACCAAATAGAGACACCAATTCCGCACTAGTCCCACTTTCCAGCACTAGGCCCATACACTTGAATGTTATGACATTGCTAGTGCTCATCCATGTACTTTTTAAAGTTTTTGAAATTACTACATCAACCATCCTCTCAGGTACTGCATTCCTGACTGTCACCACCTTCTGGTTGAAAAACTGTTTCCTCGAATCCCCTCTAAACCTCCCGCCTTAAAATTATGTCCCCTTGTTATTGACTCTTCAACAGACTGGAACGGCTGCTTTCAATTCATCCTGTCCGTCTGTAAATGCTCTGCGCAGTTCATGACATGAGTAGACAGACAGGAGTAAAATGAGATGTTTCTGACTCTTACCACTCCAACTGGGGGCTAGACTGGTTTCAGAGGTGACCCTTCACGGTAACTGACTGTGCACCTCGACAAGCACTGTCAGTTTTTGAAGATGCTGTGGGTGCAAGGAATGCCAGTAAATTCTGGAAAATCCGCTGTGTGGCAAATTGTCCTCGGTAAGATGGGGCAGAAATTAAATGAGACAAACTCCATAGGGACATGGAAACCAATTAATGAGGCTCTTTCCATAAGTTAGGGCAAGGAAATTTACAGGCCTCAAGGCAAGAAACCCTCCAAGAAAATTGAAGTAACTCAGACTTAGTATAGTACCTTTATTTGCTTACCCTTTGAATTGGAACATAACAAAACATTACCTCTTGAGGTAAAATATTCAGAACTTCCAGTGGTCTGATTCTTCTTTTCAATAGAGTCATAGAGATGTACAGAACAGAAACAGACCCTTCGGTCAAATCCGGCCGTGCCGATCAGATATCCCAACCCAATCTAGTCCCACCTGCCAGCACCCAGCCCATATCCTTCCAAACCCTTCCTATTCATATACCCATCCAAATGCCTCTTAAATGTTGCAATTGTACCAACCTCCAACACTTCCTCTGGCAGCTCATTCCATACACATACCACCCTCTGTGTGAAAAAGTTGCCCCTTGGGTATCTTTTATATCTTTCCCCTCTCACCCTAAACATATGCCCTCTAGTTCAGGTGTCCCCAACCCCAGGGAAAAGACCTTGTCTATTTATCCCATCCATGCCCCTCATCATTTTGTAAACCTCTATAAGGTCACCCCTCAGCCTCCGACGCTCCAGAAAAAACAGCCTCTCCCTATAGCTCAAATCCTCCAAACCTGGCAACATCCTTGTAAATCTTTTCTGAACCCTTTCAAGTTTCACAACATCTTTCCGATAGGAAGGAGACCAGAATTGCACGCAATATTCCAACAGTGGCCTAACCAATGTCCTGTACAGCAGCAACGTGACCTCCCAACTCCTGTACTCAATACTCTGACCAATAAAGGAAAGCATACCAAACGCCTTCTTCACTATTCTATCTACCTGTGACTCCACTTTCAAGGAGCTATGAACCTGCACTCCAAGGTCTCTTTGTTCAGCAACATTACCTAGGACCTTACAATTAAGTGTATAAATCCTGCTAAGATTTGCTTTCCCAAAATGCAGCACCTCACATTTATCTGAATTAAACTCCATCTGCCACTTCTCAGTCCATTGGCCCATCTGGTCAAGATCCTGTGGTAATCTGAGGTAACCCGCTTCGCTGTCCACTACACCTCCAAACCTGTCATCTGCAAACTTACTAACTGTACCTCTTATGCTCGCATCCAAATCATTTATGTAAATGACAAAATGTAGAGGTCCCAGCACCGATCCTTGTGGCACTCCACTGGTCAATAGACCTCCAGTCTGAAAAACAAACCTCCACCACCACCCTCTGTCTTCTATCTTTGAGCCAGTTCTGTATCCAAATGGCTAGTTCTCCCTGTATTCCATGGGATCTAATCTTGCTAATCAGTCTCCCATGGAGAACCTTATTGAACGTCTTAATGAAGTCCATATAGATCACATCTACTGCTCTGCCCTCATCAATCCTCTTTGTTACTTCTTCAAAAAACTCAAACAAGTTTGTGAGACATGGTTTCCCATGCACAAAGCCATGTTGACTATCCCTAATCAGTCCTTGCCTTTCCAAATACATGTACATTCCTGTCCCTCAGGATTCCCTCCAACAACTTGCCCACCCCGAAGTCAGGCTCCAATATTTGAAGAGGAATTTTCATGATTGTCCTGATCCATCATTATAAGGAAACATGTCTTTAATAGTACAAAGTCCTTATACCTATTGTCTTTCTCAGTGTCCCTATCCTGAGGGTTCCTTAGGTATTCCTGTTACTGCCTCTGAGGGAAGGCTATCCCCTTGACGTGATGAGGCCTGCTGACAACAATGCCAAGCTTCCTGACAACCTTTGTGCCTTGTGAACTAAAGGGCAAGACAGCAGCAATGTGGACCTGATATCTCTGGCTGAGGGGACAAAGCGCAAAAAGACAGACAAGGCAATGCAGAGCAAGGGTGCTGTGAACATCAAGGTAGGCTTAGAGTGAATGAACACTAAAAAAGCGAGCAAAGAGCCTGGAGATGTATCCTGGTCCAGTCCATAAGGTAGGTATGTGCTCCAGAGCATCCTTACTACAGCATTTCACTGACAATTACCACTGCAACTTTGGAGTTCAGATAATTCCTGTTAATGGATCAGAGATGTGCCATGAAAGTTCTTAGAGGCTGGCACATGTTGGATGCCTGTGTCATTGACATGGGGTGTATGTGGCCAGTGCCCATGGAGTGCGCCCTGAGATATCAGTGCCTGGTGTCCAAACTGGAGTTCATTTGGTTAGCTGAATCTATCAGCTGCTCTGCCTTCTTTGTTGAGTTTTCCTGACATCAAGCTTGAATTTGGTAAGATGGCAGTGTGAATATTAATGAGGCAAACAGGGTGTTAACAATAGTTGATGAACTGGGCGTTTATTAATAATAAACATCAATTAGAAACTCACTGCGCTCTGGCAAGGATCTTGTCATGTCTGTTGTGAAAAGCATAAAAGGTGGAGCGGAATGATCTCAACACTGAGATAGTCCGTACTTGTCACTGAAATTTGCCATACACCTAGCCATAGTCCATGTTACTCAGACTTCTCAGATTCTACCCATTGGATGACACTGGAGCAAAAGGGAGTCACTGATGCTGGAGGATGATACTATTTGTCTTCCAGAGGGAGTTAAACAAAAGAAGAAAGTATTAACTGGACACGTACACAGAGGTAACTACTCTCATTATATGAAATTGGATTTAAAAATGACTTGGTAAATGGAAATGCTATAGTGGGAGCAATGAAACAAAATCAGTTCTTTTCACAGAAATTTATTTTGGGAAACGACCTGGTAGGTGCAAAAATATCGGCCTCACCAAAGGTGGTGGAACCACCAGTGGAAGTAGAAGAAACTGAAATGTTATAGGTGGCAAGTCCTGGATTGCTTCTTGACTACATCTCAGGCCATGGAACTAAAACAGGAAGAAGAGAAGTGACGATACTTACCCTGAATCTGTGGATATTTTGCCAGGATCTGGATAGCCCATCGCAGTGTTGTACTAGTTGTTTCAGTTCCAGCCAGAAATAAATTCATTGTCGTCATCAACAAGTTCTTATCATTGAATTCTGAATCAAGGTTGTGTTTCTCCTGAAACAAAATAAAATCTACTTATAAAAACATTAAAGCTCCTTGTGTTGTATGTAGTCATTTATTTGTAACACTAGTTCCCAAATAGTTTTATTTAGACAGTGATAGCCTCAATGTACTGGTGTTTCATTCACCAGATCTCCGTTCTCAAGAAATCATTAATTTTCACTAAAGAAGATATGAGTGTTGAAGAATACAGTTATGAAAAGAAAACTACTCCAAGTACCTCATCCATCTTGATGAGGAAACTGTCGATATAATCCCTGGAGAAATGCTTCTGCAAACTTTCTTTATGGCTTTGAATACTTTTATTCAAAAATGCACTCAAACTTGATACATTTTGGAAGATCCTTTTGTGAGGCCCAGGCAGAAATTCCATAATCTTTGGGAAGTTATTGTACAACTGCAAAATAAACAATACTTTAATTATCAAAATAGTCCTTCTGGACAACTCGTGTCAGTAGTTAGTGTGGATCAGATACCTTAAATGGGACATTGGATCAAAAACACAGTCACCTGATCTAGTACTAAACAAGCCACAAAAAGGGATATAGAGAGAACCATCTCTTCCCAGCCAGGAGGAGTTAGGAAGAAAGGATTTAAGGTTTCCATTGGAGAAAAGGGTGTATTACAGGATTTTACAATTATGAAAAGAATAGTTAGGATAGTGATTAACTTAGAAACAGAGGATATCAGTATAAAATTCACATGGCTTGAGTGACAAAACCCCACCGCTAACTCAAACTCAACTCTCTTACTCCATCTGAAGAGGATGGTGAACATGTAGGCTAGGCACCCATTGAAGATAGTTGATTTGAGGGTTCATTTAGAAAGCAGTAGCATCATCCTGCTGGGAAGCCGAATTGGAGATTGTAAAAACATTGAGAATCACTGATGGATTATAAGTTTATGGAGACAGGGATAGAGAAGCATCATGTGATATGAGAGGGAATTTCTTTTAGAATATTCTATATGGACTGAAATTATACTGTTTAAACTCAGGGTCGAGTCTAATACCTGCATGAGCTTGCTGGGTCTGGTGCATATAGGCTGCAATCGGGACAGCCAACTTTAAGAAATATTTGCAGGAAACTACAGCCGGTAGCCAAGGCAGTCTCAGCAACAATAAGACTGCCCCCTCACTCCCCCTCGATCTCAGGACTCGTTCCATCCCCCACATCCTCTTATATCCCCTTAAGCTAAACTATATCTTCCCAAATAACTCCATGACCGAATGCCAGACTATGCCCCTCCTCCCCTTCAAAGTAAATAATTTCTAGGTTGATGCATCTCAAAAGAAAATTCTTGAGGGAACTAAGTAGTAAATCTGAATGCATAACATAAACTATCCCAAGTTAATGGTTTTGTTCTGTTAATGTTTTTACAGAATGTGCAATAAAATTCTGTTTCCTTACCAAAGTAACTGAAATCTTGTGGTTTAGTTCTGTTATATAAAACAAGATATGCTTTCTTTTATTGGTCGGAGTATTGAGTACAGGAGTTGGGAGGTCATGTTGCAGATGTACAGGACATTGGTTAGGCCACTGTTGGAATATTGCGTGCAATTCCAGTCCCCTTCCTATCGGAAAGATGTTGTGAAACTTGAAAGGGTTCAGAAAAGATTTACAAGGATGTTGCCAGGGTTGGAGGATTTGAGCTATAAGGAGAGGCTGAACAGGCTGGGGCTGTTTTCCCTGGAGCGTTGGAGGCTGAGGGATGACCTTATAGAGGTTTACAAAATTATGAGAGGCATGAATAGGGTAAATAGGCAAAGTATTTTCCCTGGGGTGTGGGAGACCAGAACTAGAGGGCATAGGTTTAGCATGAGTGGGGAAAGATATAAAAGAGACCTAAGGGGCAACTTTTTCACACAGAGGGTGGTACATCTATGGAATGAGCTGCCAGAGGAAGTAGTGGAGGCTGGTACAATTGCAACATTTAAGAGGCATTTGGATGGGTATATGAATAGGAAGGGTTTGGAGGGATATGGGCTGGGTGCTGGCAGGTGGGACTAGATTGGGTTGGGATATCTGGTCGGCATGGACAGGTTGGACCGAAGGGTCTGTTTCCATGATATACATCTCTATGATTCTATGACTCTATGACTGTAAGAGATTTGGATTTATTTTTAAATGTTCATGGTCCCTAACTGGATTGTAACACTTCCAATATCCCAAACAGTTCTTATTTTTAAGTGAAGGAATTAGTCCTGACACTGGTTTTAAGTTTACTTCTCACTAATTGTCCTCTTCTAAGGCTTGTCTGCCTTAAGTTGAAATAATAGTCTGAGCTCCCACAAGACGGTAACTACCTAATATTTCAGATCCTAGCCTAATCATAATTTCGTCATGGTGCTACCGCCATTAGTCTTGGGTTCATTTCCTTCTAGCCCCACCCTCAATCTTGACCATGCTTGTGCCAGTATTGTCATGTGGTACCCAGCACTAAGGCGGACCTGACCAAGCAATTTACATCTATCAACCGGGAATTTATCACTTCGTTTCCAAATTTGCAACTGATCTAACTTTTTTTTTTAAATCTTGAGTTTCATCCTCTTTCTCACTGAGCATCATTTAAAAATCTTGACCAGTTTAGAGTTAGGAATGAAGTAACTAGAGGATACTATTTAGCCCCGTAGCCTATTCCATTTGTTCTATGACCAGATTGCAAATAACTGCTCCAAAAACCTCAATAGCTTTGTTTAGTAGAGATCTATCAACTACAGATTTAAACTATCAATTGACTCTGCATCAACTTCATTTAGGAGGAAAGAATTCCAAATGTCTACCACACCTTGCGTGTAGAAACATTTCTTAATTCAATCCTGAAAGGTCTGGCTCTAATGTTTTGGCTATGTCCTGTAATCCTAGATTCTGCAGTCAGTGGAAATTGGTTTCTTACCATCCACTCTGTCAGCCCTTTAACATCTGGAAATAATCCTTAACCTTTTAATTTCCAGTGAACACAACTCTAATATATCCTCAAGATTTAACCTTTGGAGCCAGTTATCATTTTAATAAATTCGCACTGGACTCTAGCCAAAGCCAATATATATTACTTAAGGAATGATTAATAGAACTGCTCACCAAGTGAAGTCTAATCAAGACTTTGCATAACTAAGTGTCACTTTCTACTTCGTTGTATTCTAGTTCTCTCTAAGGGCCAGCATTCAACTTTTGATAATGTTTATGTTTATTGTGAACGTTTTTAATGACTTATGTACAGAGTTTCAGAAACACTATGACCTAAAAGAAAAAATGGTAGTACCTGCACCCAGGGTCCACTTAAAATTCGGCCATTGTCTGCAATCATTTCCAATAATGAGAGAAATTCCTTATCTCCATATTCAAAGCGATCTCCAAAGACAATGGAACAGATGATATTCGATGCTGCACATCTCATCAGAAAATCTGGATTAAATGGGCTCTCTGATACCATGAGAAAGGTCAGTTAGAAAAGCATAAAGTGTTGCACCAGCAATCCAATGCAGACAAATATTTTATTGACATTTAAAACTCAGGGGTAGAATTTTCTTCTCCCTGGTATGGTGAGAGTAATGGCAAGAAAGGTGGGAAAACACAAAAAGAATGAAAAAAATTCATTAAAGAAAATAATCATGATTTTCCCCTCATGCTTTAAATGGTGACTTCGAAATCTCGAGTGCTCCGATCTCATTTCTATGCATTTGCATGTCATTAAAATCCAACTCACCCCATGATATGTCACTTCCAATTCTCCTCTCTTCTGCTGAGAAATTAGACTGAGTAAATTCCCATCAGGTAAATCAGGGCAGGTACCTGGCAGCTGCAGCTGACTGATGCTTGTCCAGGTCATCATGCATCTGCTTCTTCTGAACAATGTCCTCGCTTGGTCCATGGCCACCATCTACCTGAACCCTTCATCCACACAGGTCTGCATTGGCACACCACCTGCTTCACCACATCACGCCTGCTTGTGAATCAACTCAGATACCATTTCAGCTGTTCACTGCTTTACTTTGGAGATCAAGGACACCTAGGATTTGAATTGCTTCTGCCTGATCCCTTTGCATGTGGGAACTGATTGCATCCACATGGGATGCTTTTGCATTCACGTTGACACGAACATCTTATTGTTTTTAGCATGCTTCCTGAGTAGTTACCACTTTCGTGCTGACTTGAAGGCTGCCAGTCTCTGCCTGCTTCAAATTACTTTCTTACTGCACATTGATGTCATTCCTGACTTACAGGCTTTCAAGGCTTGTGTGGGATCATATTGCTTTCTTAGCACACAAGGTCTTAAATGCTGGTTTACAGTTTGCCAGCCTCTCTGGCTTGCACTACTTTTTAATGCACATTGTGAAGGAGGGAGGACTGAACAGTCAGTCAGTCAGGGGCTGGACATGTCACTGTGTAGCACAGTGCCTACGTCAATATCAACTTCCACCATGGGCCAGCGGTTTATGTAGCAAATACACTGCATATACTTGAAGCAATGACACTATGTGAAAGTCATGGGGGAGCAAACTATAGTGATGTGAAGAGGGACTACAGTAACATCAGAGTTATGGTTCATACAAAAATACCACAGGGAGTTGTCCATAGTCAGTTAGACACTTCATTCTTTTTGAATCCTGTTATTTATCTCCTTGCAAACAGAATTGGGCCATAGTTAATCCTGTAGGTCAAATGCAAGCAGTTGGTGATTAGAGCTAAGTCAGGCAGGGTGCTGTAGTCTGGTGATGGGCTGTGGTCATTCAGCACTCTCCTATCAAATCAATCAGGGGAGTAGGCTGTAGTCAGTCATTTTGTCAATAATGGTCAGTGGATTTATTGGTGCAATCCATTGAATCTTGGGGAAAGCAAGCAACTGAAGTCTAGTTATGAGAATCATTGTTCCTTGTCTCTTGAGGGAATGGTCACTGTGGTAAGGAGCAATGGTAGATAGCTCCGGAACGTTGCCTGCATCACTGTCATGGTCACCAGTGCAACATAGCACCACAAAGTCTCCGTCATTCAGCTATGGTAGCAAAATTGATGAAAAAAATACAGAAAATGTAATTGCAATTCACTGATTTACTAATAAATTACTGTTTTATTAACAGAATAGCTTTCTTGTTGATACTCAGTATGGTCATTCTTTTATCTTTTCCATACCTGAAGAGCAAATAGCATTTGCTCTGATAAATAATTATATCATGTCTGAAGCTGTAGATCATCAGCCAGATTTCACTTGGCCTCGAAAATTGGGAATTTCTCAATAATCCAGAACTGTTCATGGGCAGTGTGCCTTAAATCTTCATCAATGGGGCCTTTGTAACAAGCAAAATCTCTGACGAGAAATGCAAACCAGTTCCCACATCATTGAATCATGTCCATTATCCAATGTGATGTCCTGATGTCACAACAGTTGGGAAAGTACACAGGTACTCTAGCCCCACTATTCCCATGATCTTCACAAAAGTTAGAGTTAATCAAATTACTCAAAGTTCCTGATTTTTATGTCTGATGAACCCAGGTTAACAGAAAACACTGGCAAGTTTTCTGTACTTACTACTATTTCTGTTTATTTTGAACTGGAGGCAAACAAAATATGAATCATCAACTTATAATTCTATCTTCTTAGAGCCCTATATGCAGACAGATAGATAAACCAAAAATCAGGTATGATGGGTGGAGAAAACATATTAGGGGAACACCGTCAAAAGTATTACCCACAGGATTCAATGAGGTGTCATTTTGCTTCTTTAGAGTCCTTCTGATCTATACTCTTCTTTGCAAATATATTCAGTTCTTTACTGCCGACAGAGGCTGTCGACAGATTAATTATTCAGTTTCTCAGTTACTGGTTAGAGACACCAGTTTTTAGGCAAATGGTGAGTGAGAATAGCTAGTTATCTTCTAATTCTTTGTTACATTTCTGCAGGAAGAGAGAAATACCACCTTGTAAGAGTCTGGAGTCTTTATACCCCTGTTCTGTTCACACAGAGATTGTCCACCAGCCCAGCAGCCAATCAAAGCATTTTCGTCATGCTGAGCAAATCCTGACTCACACAAATTTGTCCTGATTGAAAACAATCAACAAACTGTCTCTGTACAAAGCTGCCTTAAATATATGTCCCCAGTGCCAACAAGTCCAGCAATCCTCTCACACAATTTGAACAAAACAACAGTGTCAGTTCCACTAACTTGTTCTAAAACTGCAACATCTCCTTCCCCAATTTCCTTGGTGTAGAGCAGTATTATTTTTCCATTTTGGTTCACAATCCAAAAACAAAAAAAAAATTAAATGGATTCTTTAAACTGATGACCTCTATAGTTTGCTGTGCTGGTGATGACTGTCTTCCAAGGTGACTGGAATTATACATCAACTCTGCTTTGTTAAATTAACATTTGTTGTGTCTCAAGACACATCTTAGCTTACTGGAGATTGTATTTTAAATTAATTTTTAAACTGAAGTCATCATGTCATACCTGACCTTACATATCTGTTATCCATTCCCACTCATGTCTGTCAGTCACCCTCATGTATCCATAATTTGGAGCTTGGAAAAATATAAATCTATTTCTATTTATTGAAAATAATGCATTAGTAATTTAGTCAAACCTTTTTTATTTCTGAAAGCTTTAACTAGAAACTGTGCTTCTTCTTGGATTCGCTCTTCAATGCTTTTTTTCCCCATTCCAAAATTCCTCAAGGTGCTAAGAGAGAATCTCCTGAGCTGTTTCCATCTCTCCCCACTACTGGCAATAACTCCTGCAAAAGAGATATTAATGAGTGAAAGTTAGCTATGCTGAATTTCAATTGTGTGTGGACTAAATGTGCTTAATATTTGGAATCTCTTTTCTCCCCTTTCCCACAGCTGCCAACCATACATCATTCACGTGGCCATTCTTCCAGGTGGAACAACAGAAGTCTGTAAACTCTAGAAATATTAAATAAAAACAGATAGAAATACTCAGCACGTCTTGCAGTGACAATGGAGAGAGAAACTTAAAAAGTTAGAAACGTAATAGCATTTGTGTAAGAGGCAGAATGGTGGCCCAGAGGTTAGCACTACTGCCTCACAGTGCCAAACACATGGATTCGATTCCAGCCTCGGGTGACTGTCAGTATGGAGTTTGCACATTCTCCCTGTGTCTGCGTGGGTTTCCTCCAGATGCTCCGGTTTCCTCCCACATTCCAAAGATGTGCCAGTTAGGTGAGAAATGCAGGGTTACAGGGATAAGCTGGGAGGTCTAGGTGGGATGCTCTTTGGAGTGTGCACTTGATAGTCCAAATGGCTTGCTTCCACACTGTTGGGATTCTATGATCTTCTATGAAGTTGAAAATCATAGGTAGGGAAACAAAAAGGGAAGTCTGTGATGGGCTGGAAGGAAAGCAAGATTAAATGCCAAAAAGATTTATGGTACAAAGACAAACAAAATATCTATCTCAAGGTCTAAGGTCAGGATCCTAAATTGCTGCTTTCAAAATGCAAAGGAACATCAGAGAGAAAAACAAGAGAGGAAATAACAGCAAAAAAATATATAAAATGTTCGCAGAGAATGTTGTTCGACTCAATATTGAACCTTGAGGCTGTGCAGAGTGTCCACTTCAGTAGATTAAATGTTTTTACTCAAACCTGCGCACATTTGTTGATGGCCCACTCATGACTTCATCTTGACCTAGTCTGATACTTAGTTCTGAGGGAATCCTGCATTGTCAAAGTGTTGTCCTGCAGAAGAGGTATTGAATCAAGGTGCTATCTCCTATTTTGGATTCAAAAAGAACTCTGGGTTTGTCCTCAACTGAATCACCAGAAATAAAATAATTTCCTTCAGGGCAAAGTACAAAACTGAAAGCATTGTGACAGAATGGCACTAAACTTGGAGATGCCAACTTGATTCAATTGGTAACATACTTCTCTCCATTGGCCTAGATGTATCTGCAGGACAGAACAGATAGAGACATTTGGATCTCAGGCCACTGCAAGAGTTGTTTGTCCATCAGTAAGCCTTTGTGTGCCCTTTTTGTTGATACCTTTCTAATTTCAATTTGTCGAAAGTGGCATTTTCGCAGTACAGTCCCTGGTTATTGTGGTTTTTAACAGCAACAGTTGGCTTGCATGTGTATAACTTCTACATAGGAAAGGTTCCAAGACACCTCTGAACCATAATCAAGACAAAAATTGGCACTAAGCTAAACAAGCTGATGTTAGGATGGATAACCTGGTCAAAGATAGATTATTTTGAGTATAAGAAGCAGATGCACAGTGGTTAGCACTGCTGCCTCACAGTATCAGTGACTTGGATTTGATTCCACCCTAGGGCGACTGTCTGTATGACATTTACACATTCCCCCCGTGTCTGCATGGGTTTCCTCCCAAGTCCAAAGATGTGCAGGTTAGGTAGATTGGCAATGCCTAAATTGGCCATAATGTCCAGGGATGTGCAGGCAAAGTGGATTAGCCAGCGGAAATGCTGGATTGCAGGGGTGCCATGGTCGGGATGGGATGCTCTTCGAAGGATCGGTGTGGACTTGATGGGCTGAATGGCCGACTTCCACACTGTAGGGATTCTATAATTCTAAGTCAGAAGACTGTGGATTTAATCTCTCTCTAGAATTTCAGTGTATAACCTAGAATAACATTTCAGTCCAATGCAGAGAGAATTCTGTCTTTAGGCAGAGTTGTGGAGTTAGGGTGTTAAACCCAGGTCAATCTGAATGTGAAAATCCTACTGAATTATTTGAAATGCAGGGGTATCCTAGCCTATACTTCAACCATCTCTAAAATCAGATTACCTGATCATTTATGCCAATGCTCATTGGTTGCCATGTATGCTTTAATAGCAGTGAATGTATTCATTGGTTAGGACTTTTTGGGAAGAAAAAATGGAAAAATAAATTTTGTAAAAGCCAATGTTATATTTCTATGATAGGTTGGAAGCAGGTAGATGAGTTGTTTTATTTCAACAAGGTAGCAGAGAATTATCACTATCGCTGAATGAATTAGGCAGAAGTTAAAGTAAATAATTTCTAAAAGAAAAACTATATAAATATACATAGGGAAAGGTAATGGAAGTAAGATAAATCCAACTGACAATCTAGTAGTGGTTACAGTTCAATGGCCCAATGACCTCATCATCTGTTGTACATTCCATAACTCCAAATGCTCAAATCTTATGAGACCAAAAGCGTGGCTGTTAGAGAAAAAAAACAAGTTCTCACCGTAGCCTTCTGATGCTTTATGGAGCGTTGGAAGAGGGTACCTACTGCCAAAGTCATTCCCTCGCTCAATCAGCGCTTCTTTAATAGTGTCAAAACCACATAGCACCACTGCAGGGTAGGTACCAAACCAGACGGTGTACACAGGTCCATATTGCTCACTCAGCTGTCAAGACATAATAAATCAGCAATGATTGTTAAAGAGAGATGCAGCATCATGAACAATATCAAAATGTCCATTGACACCATTGAATCAAATAATTATTTGAAGGCAAAAGCAAAGTTGCCATAGTCCCAGAAGACACTAGCACTGCTCTCTCATTTTAAAGAGAGAGAGAGAGGGAGAGAAGTTGACTGGTTGTGGTTTAAGCTGAGGGTCACCACACCTCAGGAGAGGGTAAGGTTGAGAAAGTGGGACCTTGCTTTCAAGAACTGAAAATGTGTTGCTGGAAAAACGCAGCAGGTCAGGCAGCATCCAGGGAACAGGAGAATCGACGTTTCGGGCATAAGCCCTTCTTCAGGAAATTCCTGAAGATTTCCTGAAGAAGGGCTTATGCCCGAAACGTCGATTCTCCTGTTCCCTGGATGCTGCCTGACCTGCTGCGCTTTTCCAGCAACACATTTTCAGCTCTGATCTCCAGCATCTGCAGACCTCACTTTCTCCTTGCTTTCAAGAAGTTAGCCCAGACCCTAACTTTGCTAGCTGTTTTCAGCAGGTGTGCAGTGGATATTCCAGGAGAGAATCAGCTGGTCAAACCACTTAGCTTTAAACAAAACAGAATTTATTTACAAGCTTACTAAATGAAACACAAACAACAGGAAACAGAATACTGAATAACCTAACCTCTCCGAAAACCCAAAAGATCATCCCAATTTAATGAGGCTGTTCCAAATACTTGCAACAATCTCCATAAACACCCCTTGGCACAAAAGGTAAGATCATACACAGGTTCTTAAAGGACAGAAACCAGAGATAGAGTACCAGTCAGGATCTGCTTCTTTGGGGTGCAGCAGCTTATTTTCACACTGCTGCTAAAAAAAAACAAAGCTGAGCTGGGAGAACTGGCCACACTCCTTTCATTGCGCAAGTGTCTTTAAAACTTGAAAGCCTCTGCCTGAGACAGTATCTATTAGTTATTATCAAATTGGCTCTAAAACCCTACATCCCAGACTTATCGGAGTCTGTGTCAATTAGGACTTCTCTTAAAAAACCAAGGACTGCATAACCCTGTGAAAGGAGCAGCTTTGTCACATTAGTCAGTGGATGGAGTATGACTCAGTAAAGTTTATTACTCAGTAAATTGTCTATTTAAATAGCACACTACAGCAAGCAGTCTGCAAAGTCTATGTGACAAGAATCTCAACAAACTAGAAGAAATAGATCTTTTAACGGAAACTACAGCACTGGGTAGGTAGCTTGAGTAAGGAAGTGACCCACCCAGCACAGTCACCTCAGAAATGGTGCCGGAATGTGCAATTCTCGCTCATGTTTTAGGGGAAGAGAGCTGGGCCTATCCAGGACACAACTCTGTCGGATTCGCCAAGTGGTGAGGAAGGCTGGTTAAAAGGCCCACCTTAATTCTCTGGCACTTTAAGTATCATGCTGCCATGTGCTCACCCCTCACAGCCTACTACACATTACACCCACTCCTCATGCCCCAACTATTCTGGCCCCCATTTCAACTTCAACAGCCTCCTTGTGATTCCTTATCAATCCATGTCACAGTTCTCACTGAGATTTATAGTTGCTGTGCCAAATTAGTGTCAATTCATGACTCCTACCTATCCACATAACTCAGTAAAGTCTACTGACTCAGTAAATAGCCTATTAAACAACACACTAAAGCAAACAATTTGCTGTGTCTATATAGACAAGCTGTGCCAATTTAGTGTCAACTTATTCCCTCCACTCATTCCTCCATCCCTTATTGCCCTTATGCTAATATATCCTTTGCCCTTGCATAGTCCAGCATCAACCACAGTCACTGCTGGGATTAAAAACGAGTATTTTACATCAATATTTCTGTGGAAAAGGTCATGGAAGATATAGACTGTAGGGAAATAGATGGTGACATCTTGATAAATGTCCATATTACAGAGGAGGAAGTACTGGATGTCTTGAAATGCATAAAGGTGGATAAATCCCCAAGGCCTGATCAGGAGTACCCTAGAACTCTGTGAGAAGCTAGGGAAGTGATTGCTGGGCCTCTTGCTGAGATATTTGTTTCATCAATAGTCACAGGTGAGGTGCCGGAAGAATGGAGGTTGGCCAATGTGATGCCACTGTTTAAGAATGGCGGTAAGGAAAAACCAGGGAACTATAGACCAGTGAGCCTGACCTCGGTGGTGGGCAAGTTGTTGGAGGAATCCTGAGAGACAGGATGTACATGAATTTGGAAAGGCAAGGACTGATTAGGGATTGTCAACACGGCTTTGTGCATGGGAAATCATGTCTCACAAACTTGATTGAGTTTTTTGAAGAAGTAACAAAGAGGATTGATGAGGGCAGAGCGGCAGATGTGATCTACATGGACTTCAGTAAGGCGTTCGACAAAGTTCCCCATGGGAGACTGATTAGCAAAGTTAGATCTCATGGAATACAGGGAGAACTAGCCATTTGGATACAGAACTGGCTCAAGATACTGGATACTGGATACAGACTGGAGGGCTGTGACCAGTGGAGTGCCACTGGACCAGTGCTGGGTCCTCTACTTTTTGTCATTTACGTAAATGATTTGGATGCGAGCATAAGAGATACAGTTAGTAAGTTTGCAGATGACACCAAAATTGGAGGTGTAGTGGACCTCAGATTACAACAGGATCTTGACCAGATGGGCCAATGGACTGAGAAGTGGCAGATGGAGTTTAATTCAGATAAATGTGAGGTGCTGCATTTTGGGAAAGCAAATCTTAGCAGGACTTATACACTTAATGGTAAAGTCCTAGGTAGTGTTGCTGAACAAAGAGACCTTGGAGTGCAGGTTCATAGCTCCTTGAAAGTGGAGTCGCAGGTAGATAGGATAATGAAGAAGGCGTTTGGTATGCTTTCCTTTATTGGTTAGAGTATTGAGTACAGGAGTTGGGAGGTCATGTTGCGGTTATACAGGACATTGGTTAGGCCACTGTTGGAATATTGCGTGCAATTCTGGTCTCCTTCCTATCGGAAAGATGTTGTGAAACTTGAAAGGGTTCAGAAAAGATTTACAAGGATGTTGCCAGGGTTGGAGGATCTGAGCTACAGGGAGAGGCTGAACAGGCTGGGGCTGTTTTCCCTGGAGCGCCGGAGGCTGAGGGGTGACCTTATAGAGGTTTACAAAATTATGAGGGGCATGGATAGGATAAATAGGCAAAGGCTTTTCCCTGGGGTCGGGGAGTCCAGAACTAGAGGGCATAGGTTTAGGGTGAGAGGGAAAAGATATAAAAGAGACCTAAGGGGCAACATTTTCACGCAGAGGGTGGTACGTGTATGGAATGAGCTGCCAGAGGAAGTGGTGGAGGCTGGTACAATTGCAACATTTAAAAGGGATTTGGATGGGTATATGAATAGGAAGGGTTTGGAGGGATATGGGCCAGGTGCTGGCAGGTGGGATTAGATTGGGTTGGGATATCTGGTCGGCATGGACGGGTTGGACCGAAGGGTCTGTTTCTGTGCTGTATATCTCTATGACTCTATGACTCTAAGTAAAATAAATTCTAAGTAATTATTACAGACTTCACTAAATAAGGGAAGTCCCACTCATGAAAAACCCATCCAAAACATCAAAACATCTCTATGACTCTAAGCATTTAATCCCTTATAAAGGCAAATATTAGTATTCATAATCTCAAATCAAAAACATTTAATGCTTAAATAATCTCAATAAGGTGTTTATCGAACTGAATTTACTGATAATAGGTTCTGGAAAGCAGGCAAACTTGCTATAAAGGTGATGCATAGGAGTGTCACCAAACATCTTTGAAAATTGCTGGAACAATTTCTTTTTATAGACAGCACAGTTAAATTGACAACTTAATGGTGCTACATACATTAACTGCCCTTATGAGTATTTTTATCTATACCTCAAAGTCATGGATTAAAAGCAGCTCCTGGGGCAAAGTGCGGGTAAAATTCATGCACTAATTCAAATAACTCAGCTAATTTATAATTGTTGCTTATGCACTTCCTTCCCTCTTTCCCTTAGCAGCATATAAGGAGCTGCTGGAAATTGTAGTGGAGTTTCTGAAGGTGGGACCTGTCTACCACTTTTAAAGTTTGTCCCATCTGCACAAAAATCCCGGCCAATATGTTTTGACATTAAGTTGCCAATTACAGTATTGAGTTTCACTGTGTCTCACCTTAAAAGATCATCAACATTTACTAAACCGGTCTAACAGTTTAAAATGACCCTTGGATGAATCCCCAGAACAGCTGGACTCTGTAAATTGACACAATAGTCAAAGGAAAAGGACTGAGAATGTTAGGTGGAATCAAAAAGTCATTTTCATTATTTATTCACTTAAAAGAATAGAAGTTCTCCTTACCTTGATGAGAGATTTGTGAGGTGCTTTTACATTCACATGGAACAAGTTACCAAGAAGTGGGAGGGCAGGAGGCCCTGGGGGAAACCTGCCTTTCTGCACCTGTTGCCTTTTAAGGAGCCACACAACAAATAAAATAATTAAAAAAGCAAAAAGTAAAGTTTTTCCTGGGTCACTTAAATCCATGGTGTTAGTGTAAGAAAGACAAAAAAATTTCCAGGAGGTGCAATAAAGGCTGTGGCCTGGTTCCAATTCTTGGAACACTGTTTGGGAGTTGGGGTGCAAAATAGAAAATAACTTTCACTTGATTAAAGCTGAGTTGTAAACAACAAAGCAACACTTCAATAATAATAAAAACCTGTCTAAACATCAAATCTCTCTACACCTAGCTTAATTGAGGGGAATTAACGACTTGAAAAAGACTTGTATTTATAGCTCCTGTGACAAACCCAAATTGTTTTACAGCCAAAAGTGTTGTGGTTTGACTTTGTAATGTAGGTCTTAGTCTACGTCCTTGATTAAGTAATAGAGGAACTGGTGTCTAAAGAGCTAGAGGTTATTGCTCTTTGCACTCCTGATAATCTGAAGTTAAACCAATAGCTGAGTCATCCTGTGTTCACATATTCAACTGTTTTGTTTCAACCAAAGTCAGTGCCTGCTGCATGATGTCAAAAAGGGTGACACTGGAAAAGCGCAGCAGGACAGGCAGCATCTGAGGGGCAGGAAGAACATTCCTGATGAAGAGCTTATGCCTGAAACATTGACTCTCCTGCTCCTTGGATGCTGCCTGACCTGCTGTGCTTTTCCAGCACCACATTTTTCGACTCTGATCTCCAGCATTTGCAGTCCTCACTTTCTCCAAACCTACTGTTTAACTTGGTTTTAACTTGGTTTGGTACATTTGTATTTAATTTTCACACGTAGTTAACATGGTGGGTTCATCACTGAAACTTATCACACGAGGCTGCAGATAGTTTTTTAATAACAACATAAGTTTATTACGTAAAAGAAAAAACAAACAAACAAAGCTATATATATGAAGACAGAAAGACCTTAAATATTAAAACAAAGGGCTGAATTTTACCAAACAAAACTCGCTAAGTGTCAAATTTAGGGAATTTCATGGTGGGTTTCTCTCTGTGAGTACAGTGGGTTATTTCATGCAATCCTCCACTCTCACCTCATTATGGATGCACCATACCTCTCTGCCTCGGTATTCCTGCCATTTTGTGCTGACCAGTGGCAGAAGCATTCATCATTGCTGGGACATTCCAGGATTTCTGACACTGATGCCATATTTAAAGCCCAGCTGTGCACTAAGTCAATCACTGCCAGCCATGAATAGCCCTTTGCAGCAAATATAGTGAAGGGAAACTAAAACGCAGCTTCTGAGGGCACGATTGTGGCATAAGTAACACTTAATTGGAAATAGAAGCTCACATTCATAGACATATTGCTACTTTGTATCACCACTTGTCTGATCAATCGTGATTGTAACTGCACCTACAAGAATGGAGCTGCATAGACTACATTAAAAAAACTGAGTTAAAAATCAACTATTATAAATTGACATAAAAATGCATCTCGTTCATTAATGTCCTTTAGGAAAGGAAATCTGTTGTCCTTACCTGGGTCTGGCCCTACATGTAACTCCAAATCCACAGCAAAAGTAGTTGACTCTTAACTTCCCTCTGAAACAGCCCGAGTAAGCAATTCAGTTCTGCTTTGAATGAAACGATGTGCAAAGTATGAGGAAAAGGCAGGGGAATGGTATTAACTAAATACAGAAATTGCTGGGAAAACGCAGCAGGTTTGGTAGCATCTGTGGTGAGAAAGCAGAGATAACATTTCGGGTCCAGTGACCCTTCTTCAGAATTGCTCCAAACCAGTTCTACATTCAACCCTCCACGTAGAATCGTGCAGCATGGAAACAGACCTTTTGGTTCAGCTCAGATGCACCAACCAGACATCCCAATTTGATCTAGTCCCATTTGCCAGCATTTGGCCCATAACCCTCTAACCCCTCCCTATTAAATGTTGTAATTATACCAGCCTCACCACTTCCTCTGGCAGCTCATTCCATTCACGCACCACCCTCTCTGTGAAAATGTTACCCTTCAGGTCCCTTTTAAATCTTTCCCTGCTCACCTTAAACCTATGCCGTCTAGTTTTAGACTCTCCCCATCCTAAGAAAAATACCTTGGCCATTCATTTTATCCGTGCACCTCAGATTTTATAAACCTCCATAAGGTCACCCCTCAGCTCCAGTGAACAAGACCTCAGCCTATTCAGCCTCTCCCTACAATTCAAACCCTCAAGTGCCAGAAACATCCTTGTAAATATTTTCTGCATCTTCTCAAGTTTAACAATATCCTTCCTGTAAAAAGGCAACCAGAATTGTACGCAGTATTCTAAAAGTGGCTTCACCAATGTCCTGTACAGCCACAGCATGGCATCCCAACTGCTGTCCATAATGTTCTGAATTATGAAAGCATGCGTGTCAAATGCTTTCTTCACCACCCTGGCTACCCGTGACTCCACTTTCAAGTATTTGTGCACCTGCACCCCTAGGTCTCTTTGTTCGGCAACATTCCCCAGGGACTGTATAAGTCCTGCGTTGGTTTGCCTTACCAAAATGCAACACCTCACATTATCTAAATTAAACACCATCTGAATAATGAATAATTCTGCATCCTAACTCCCACCATATTTTGTTTATCCATCTCCCTGTGCTCTCCATTTACATTTAGTCAATGTTACGCCAGACTTTTCTAACCTTAGACAAGCTTCTTTCTCCATATCTGCACCTCATTGATTTTAAGGTTCTTAACCAAACCTTCGAACTTGTCTTCCTTCCCACCCACACCACCCATCCACCTGCCATTTCCATTCAGCCCTACAATTGCCACTCCACTAATTACTTTTTATTCATTCATGGACTTTGGGAATCATTGAGGGCAGTTAAGAATCAACTACATTGCTGTGAGTCTGGGATCACATGTAGGCCAAACCAGGTAAGGACAACAGATTTCCTTTCAAAAAGGACTTTAATGAACCAGATTGGCTTTTATGACAAAATTGCACTGAAAAAAGGTCACTGGAGCCGAAACATTAACTCTGCTTCTCTCTCCACAGATGTTGCCAGACCTGCTGTGTTTCTTCAGCTATTTCTGTTTTTATTTCTGATTTCCAGCATCTACAGTTCTTTGTTTTTTGGGGAGTGGTTGGGTGGATTATAATAATCATTAGTAGTTATGTGGCTGTCATTAGGCTAAACATTTTTTTTAAATCTAGATTTATTTTTGTTGAATTTAGTTTTCACCACCAGCCACAATGAGGTTCAAACTTTTTTTATACAGAGAGTAGTTCGTGTGTGGAACGAACTTTGCAGATATAGTTACAATATTTAAAAAACATTTGGATAAATACATGAATAATGAATGTTTGAAGGGATATGGGTCAAATGCAGAAGAGACTAGTTTAATTTGAGATTATGGTCAGTATGGACTGAAGGGTCTGTTCCATGCTGTGTGACTCTATGACCCTTATGTGCCCAGGGCATTAGCCTGGAGTGTGGATAACTACACCACTTACACCACTGCCTCTCCCAGTTCTGGGATCTGAAGCATTCCCGATTATAGTCTCTTCATCACTGTGGTAGTGCCATAAACTGCCAAAACCTTCAGCTTGGGAACTGTATATTTGCATCTCTTCCTCTCTTTCCTCCTTAAATACACTACTTAAAATTTATCACTTTTACCAAGCTTTTGGTTTTCTGGCCTACTAACTCCTTATATCAGTATCAAAATTTGTTACTTAATAGTCTGTAAAGTACCTTGGGGCAGAGTAATTATGTTAAAGGTGCTATGTAATTGAAAAATGATATTGTTGTTGTCTTTGTTCTTGAAATTATTGAGTAACTGGGAATAGTAGAAGGAGGAAATACATGTGATGAGAGTACAGGGCTATAAGGAGCATGTCCAATTTCACATCAATTAAAAATTATTGGAAAGTCAGGTTCAAACCCCTAAAGTTCATTCAAACAAAAATAACAAACCAGTTGTCATATAAAACTTTAGAACCAAACTCAAGTTCTAACTCATAATTCAAACAATTGCAGACATGAAACTAGCTCTGTACTTGTTCATGACACTTCCTCCAGTAACCTTATGCACTGTTGCACCAGAAAAACAGTCCATTAAATATTACCATTTTGTTTATGGAGCTTTTGCCAACAGATTTATTACCTGACCAAGTTCAGTCAGAGTTCAGTTGTTAAATAAGTTAGAATTTTTAAACATAAAACACTAGCTGCCATTGTAAAAAAGTAATAGTTGCCTAAATGTAAGTTATATCCTTTGTTGTTAATGGTGGGTTTCTAGTGGTCATGGTTCCAGACTAACTGTGATGGATGGTCAATAAATTTTGAGGACCCAAACAAGAATCTATGTTTTGTCAAATCACAATATGAGAGCATTATTTAGGCAGCAATAAAACCAGCTGGTTACCTACTGCTGAAAATACACAAATTGGACAAGTTTAGAATTAAGTGTGCTGACATATATAGTCAAATAACCTTTTGCCATTTATAGTCAAATTATCTCACTGCTGAATCCCAAACATGAAAAATAGCTTCCTGGGGAAAGTCATGGAGATGTACAGCACAGAAACAAACCCTTCCATCCAACTCCTCCATGCTGACCAGATGTCCAAACTAAATCTAGTACAATTTGCCAGCATTTGGCCTTTATATCTCTAAAACCTTCCTATGTACAGTTAAAAATAAGGGGTAGGCCATTTAGAACAGAGTTGAGGAGAAACTTCTTCACCCAGAGAGTGGTGGATATATTGAATGCTCTGCCCCAGAAGGCAGTGGAGGCCAAGTCTCTGGATACTTTCAAGAAAGAGATGGATAGAGTTGTTAAAGATAGTGGAATGAAGGGTTATGGAGATAAGGCAGGAAAGGATACTGATTAAGATGATCAGCCATGATCATAATGAAAGGTGGTGCTGGCTCAAAGAGCCGAATGGCCTACTCCTGCGCCTATTGTCTGTTGTCTATTTTCTATTGTCACACATCCATCCATATGCCTTTTAATTGTTATAATATACCAGCTTCCACCACTTTCTCTGGCAGTTCATTCCATACACACACCACCCTCTGCATGAAAAAAGTTGCCCTTTAGGTCTCTTTTAAATCTTTCTCCTCTCACCTTAAACCTATGCCCTCTAGTTTTTGACTCCCCTACTCTGGAGAAAAGACTTTGATATTTTCTCTATTCATGCTCCTCCTTATAAACTTATATAAGTCAGTCTCCAATGCTCCAGGGAAAATAGCAAAAGCCTTTACATCCTCTCCTTATAGCTCAAACTCTGCAACTCTGGCATCTTTGTAAATCTTTTCTGGACTCTTTCAAGTTTCAGGACATCTTTCTTATCACGGGGAGACCAGAATTGAATGGAATATTCCAGAAGTGGTCTCACAAGTGTCCTGATTAGCCACAGCGTGATCTGCCAACTCACATAATCAATGCACTGACCAATAAAGGCGAGTCACTTTGCAGCTACAGCCTCCAGTAGCTGCATATACAAAATCTTTCAATAGAATGTCATTCTAACTAAAGTTGTGAAAGTAGGACACAGGTTCAAACTAGTAAGTTAATTGTTAACATATAGAACCCACTCATAGATAAAGTAGGGAAAGCAGTGATCATAAAGTTAGTTAAAAATGAATTAATAATTGTACTGGAGGATTCTTGATCTTCAGCCAGCCACTTCAGGAGAATTTAGAAGCTCCAAAATAAAACAAAAATAGTGAGATTTTGAATGTTGAAGGATACCCTTCCATATGAAGGCTTTTAGCACACTTGCCTTCATTGCACAGACCTTTGAGTATAGGAGTTGGAATGTCATGTTGAAATTGTACAGGACATTGGCAAGACATCTTCTGGGGTACTGTGTACAGTTCTGGTTGCCCTACTACAGGAAGGATATTATTAAATTGGAGAGGGTTCAGAAAAGATTTACCAGGATGTTGCTGGGACTGGAGGGTTTATGTTATATAGGTTGGAACTTTTTCACTGAAGCATAGGAGATTGATGGGTGACCTTATAGAGATTTATAAAATCATGAGGGTCATAGATAAAGTGAATAGCAAGAATTTTTTTCCTAGGGTGGGGGAAAGGATCTTTTTCCTAGGGAGCATATTTTTAAGGTGAGGAGAATGTTTTGGAAAGGAAATGGGAGGCAATTTTTGTCATAGAGAGTGCTTCGTGTGTGGAATGAACTGTAAAGGAAGTGGTGGATAAAGGTACAATCACAACATTTAAAAGACATTTGGATGAGCACATCAATAGGGAAGGTTTGAAGGGACATGGGCTAAATGCAGACAAGTGGGAACAGTTTAGTTTGGGAAATTGGTTGCTGTGGTCTACTTCGACTGGATGACTCTATACTCACTTTTTGAAGATTGATATGAAGTTCATTATGATCCATATACATTTTGCTGAATCATTCAGTGTCTGTATGTAACTGTTCTATAATTCCATGTTCTGCTGAAACTGATAAAGTTTCTATAATTTTCAAATTTCACATACTGCTACAATTTAGACATTTTAAATACTCCTTTCTTTTTCAAACCATTTGACTATTCAGTTTCTGCAAAGTTACTTTTAAACTTCAGTCAACATCTCCTTCTTCTTAGTAATATACCTCAGCTCTAAAAGTAAGGTATGATTATGGCAGTTTATGTCCTGAAAGTTCCATAAATATTTATACTGCATCTTCAAATTATAAGATGGCATAAAATATTACAGACTAAAGCAATCAATCCATTAGGATTTTAAGTACAGTGGCTGTGAATGATTCTAATGGTGTACTGGAATTAGCAGTTTTCCTCAGAAAGTTTCAGTTCTTTTATTCATTCATGAGACGTGAGCTTTGTTGGCTGACCAGTATTTATTGCCCGTCCCTAGTTGCCCTTGGAAGGTAGTGGTGAGCTGCCTTCTTGAACTGCTGTAGTCCATGCGCTGTGGGTTAACCCACAATGCCTTTGGGGAGAGAATTCCAGGAGTTTGACTCAATAACAGTGAAAGAACAGCAATATATTTCCAAGTCAGGACGATGAGTGGCTTGGAGGGGAACTGCAGGTGATGGTGTTCCCATGTATCTGCTGTCCTAGTCCTGTTAGATGGAAGTGGTCGTTGGCTTGGAAGGTGCTGCCTGAGGATCTTTGGTGAATTATGCAGTGTGTCTTGTAGATGGTACACACTGCTGCTACTGAGTGACGGTGGTGGAGGGAGTGGATGTTTGTGGGTGTGGTGCCAATCAAGTGGGGGCTGCTTTGATCTGGATAGTGTCAAGCTTCTTGAATGTTGTTGGGGCTGCCCCCATCCAGGCAAATGAGGAGTATTCCATCACCCTCTTGACATAGTGCCTTGTAACTTGAAATATGTGACCTAAACACTTATAAAGCTCTTTAAATTGAACAGTTATCAGAAAATAAAAACCATTAAATCCATAATTACTTTGAAGA